>NC_083589.1:60611381-60668881 GCF_027579695.1 Neoarius graeffei | reverse complement strand
AGACAGTGAATGAGACAGTGAGTGAGTGAGAGACAGTGAATGAGACAGTGAGTTAGTGAGAGACAGTGAATGAGACAGTGAGTGAGTGAGTGAGTGAGTGAGTGACAGTGAATGAGACAGTGAGTGAGTGAGTGAGTGAGAGACAGTGAATGAGAGTGAGTGAGTGAGTGAGTGAGTGAGTGAGTGAGTGAGTGAGTGAAAGACAGTGAGTGAGTGACAGACAGTGAATGAGACAGTGAGTGAGTGAGTGAGTGAGTGAGTGAGTGAGTGAGTGAGTGAGAGTGAGAATGAGACGGAGTGAATGAGACGGAGTGAATGAATGAGACAGTGAGTGAATGAGACTGAATGAGAGTGAATGAGAGTGAGTGAGAGACAGTGAGTGAGTAAGTGAGTGAGTGAGTGAGAGTATGAGTGGGTGAGAGTGAGAGTGTGAATGAGACGGAGTGAATGAATGAGACAGTGAGTGAGTGAGTGAGTGAGTGAGAGACTGAGAGTGAATGAGACAGTGAGTGAGTGAGTGAGTGAGTGAGTGAAAGACAGTGAGTGAGTGAGTGAAAGACAGTGAGTGAGTGAGTGAAAGACAGTGAAACACAGTGAGTGAGTGAGTGAGACTGAGTGGGTGAGACAGTGAGAGTATGAGTGGGTGAGAGAGAGTGAATGAGACGGAGTGAATGAATGAGACAGTGAGTGAGTGAGAGAGAGACAGTGAGAGTGGATGAGTGAATGAATGAGACTGAGTGAGCGAGACAGTGAATGAATGAGTGAGACAGTGAGTGAGTGAGTGAGTGAGAGAGACAGTGAGAGTGAATGAGTGAATGAGACTGAGTGAGTGAGACAGTGAATGAATGAGTGAGACAGTGAATGAATGAGTGAGACAGTGAGTGAGAGTGAGAGTGAATGAGTGAATGAATGAGACTGAGTGAGTGAGACAGTGAATGAATGAGTGAGACAGTGAATGAATGACTGAGACAGTGAGTGAATGAGTGAATGAAAGACAGTGAGTGAGTGAGACAGAGCTCCATCACATCAGGGAGTAAGCTCTCAACACTGTAATCCCTGAGTCATAAAACTCCGCCTCACTCTGGTGATTTTATGGTGTTCGTCGGGCGCATAACGTTAGCTTTAATTTAAATACCATAAACGCTTTTTTATTTTAACTTTGCTCCACAGTTTCACAGTGAACTCGTAATGCGTGAAGCATAAAAGTGATCATTCAGGACTGTAAAGCAGTAAAGAGCATTTCCAGTGCACTTATAAAGACTTTATAAGCATGTATCAGAGCAGTGAAATGCTCCACGGTGCCACTAGATGGCAGTGTGTCAGTGCCGAGGACACGCCGCACTCAGGTTTACAGCCTGATGATGAAGTCCACAGCTTCAGGAGGCATGAGGACTGGGTTTAGAGAAGAATGAGCTAAACTGTTTTTACCGTGTGATACATTCAGCTTCCACTGATGCTCAACGGTAGCAACATGAACACTGACAAACCCATGCAGCTGCCCACCAGCTCACAAAGCTTCCCGGAGTGCCAGGGACTCGCTCGCTCTCTCTCTCTCTCTCTCACACGGTAAACATTAATAATACTAGTCTAGAGGCAGATGATCAGCACAGTAATGAATACTGTTCCTGAGGATTTTAAACTAAGCTTGTGTGATCCTGATCTCGTGTCTGTGTGTGTATAAAAGTAATCCATCTATTGATTTATCAGTCCAGAACATATGTTTGTTTACTCATTTATACACCGGATAATTTATTTGTTGTCATATTGTACTATTTTTATTTATTTGTCTGTATGTGGTTTATTAATTTTGTTGTTTATCCATCTATCTTGTTGGGATTATTTATTTACTCACTTGTGTGTGAAGTTTCTGACTCTTTTCAATTATTTATTTATTATTTATGATTTATTTTTGTATTTAATTTCTTATTTACTTCATCAATCACTGGTTTATTTATTTCCTTATAAACCATGTCTGGGATGTAGGATTTGTTTATCAATTTGTGTGTATGGGATTTGTTTATTTGCATTAATCTGTATTAATTGTATTATTTATTTATTTGGGATTTGCCTGTTTAGCGATTTGTTTATTTGTACAGGATTTGTTTATTGTTGTATTTGTGGAATATTTTTCTTTTAAAATTTAATTTCTTTGGGGTTTTTTTTTCATGAAAGTTGTATGGTGAATAATTTCTAAGCAATTTCTCTAAAGTCCCCCCCTCTCCTCCTTTTCCCCCCAATTTAAGCGAATAAATTGTGTGCGATTTCTTTCCCCTCGCATTACTGTGATCTAATCTGAGAGGAACACTGGACTGATTGTCTCTCCTCGGGCTACGCAGCTCATCTCAGGAAGTGCTAATATCCATCCTGCGAGTCCTCGCTGTTGTTGCTGTGTGAAATCAGGTGAGATGAGGATGAGCTGAACGACTTTACTGATAAAACAGATTAAAAAGTACAGAATATAAAACAAATACAGATGTGAACGGAGATGGAGTGGAACTACTGTCTGGAAAAGAACACACAAGGGGGATCCATGCATGTACACACTGTGTGTGTGTGTGTGTGTGTGTGTGTGTGTGTTCCAGCTCAATTAAAGCCAACCGAATCTATCACATCGAGAAAATAAGAGACTCAGAATCCTGCACCCAACAGGAAATGAAATTGGCCACATGGTGACAAATTACACCCCCTGACTCACCTTCCTCTTCTCGCACCATGGTGTTCGCTCTCATTTTAACTCATCGCATCTCTCCCTGCCTCGTGGTCCCTGTTCTCCCATCTTACACTCACAACATAACAATATTGTTATGCTTTATATAACCATATAATAAGTCGCAGCTCTCAATAATTAGTTTAGTGATTCAGGAATGTGCTTTATAATATAATACAATAAAACACTTTTCCAGCAGTCAAACTCACTTCAAACATGAAATGAAACTAAAATAAAAATATCGCCACATGCAGCGATTTGTGGGGTCCAAGCACTCATCACGAAACGCGCTCCCAGCTGTCGGTTCTTCCCAAGTTACAAACACCACTAAAGAGACCACAGGTGAACGAACGAACACACGCACGCATCAGATCCTATATGTGTAACGCAATGCTAATTGTGTGACAAGTTTGCTGGAATCTGATTGGCTGAAGCCAGCCATGATTTTGAAGTCACTCAGAGATGATTACAAATCCAGCTACAGATCAACAGTAGCTAATTTTGTGGACAAAAACACAAAGAGTGCCACACAGTGGCCAAGGTGAGTGAGACTGCATCACGTACCATTTGCGAAACAGAAGTTTCTACAAACAGGAACAGGAAGTGCACTGTATCCTACTGTGGGACCATCACAACAATAACAAAAAAAAATCTTACAACTAAAAGCATTTCCTTTGTTATTTAAAACAAAAAATATATATACATAATCTATGCTTCAGGCGGCACGGTGGTGTAGTGGTTAGCGCTGTCGCCTCACAGCAAGAAGGTCCTGGGTTCGAGCCCCGGGGCCGGCGAGGGCCTTTCTGTGCGGAGTTTGCATGTTCTCCCCGTGTCCGCGTGGGTTTCCTCCGGGTGCTCCGGTTTCCCCCACAGTCCAAAGACATGCAGGTTAGGTTAACTGGTGACTCTAAATTGACCGTAGGTGTGAATGTGAGTGTGAATGGTTGTCTGTGTCTATGTGTCAGCCCTGTGATGACCTGGCGACTTGTCCAGGGTGTACCCCGCCTTTCGCCCGTAGTCAGCTGGGATAGGCTCCAGCTTGCCTGCGACCCTGTAGAAGGATAAAGCGGCTAGAGATAATGAGATGAGATGAGATGAATCTATGCTTCATAATTATATGGAGTACAGTATATCAGTACTGGTTTATGACTGACTGACTGAGATTCGATCTTAGAGTTTTCTGGACTCTAAGATCGAATCTCAGTCAGTCAGTCATAAACCAGTACTGATGCGCGATTACAGGCAAGTTCACGCTTTTTTAAAGCCAAACAAAACCCTTGGTCCATACTTCATTTTCCAGTCACAGCAAGTGCCCTGATCTACCTCCTTTGTCAAGTCAAGTCAACTTTATTGTCAAATATGCTATACGTGCTCGACATACAGCACAGATGAAATATCAGTCCTCTCTGACCCACGGTGCAAACAGGCAATGCAATAAATAAAAATAGAATAATTGAAAAAAAAAAACAATATAAACAGTATAAACACTCTAGATAGGAAATAGACACAGACTAAACACTCAGACAATATAAACAGTATAAACACTCGATATGAACTACATGTAGACTAAACACTCATATATATATATATATATGAGTGATTCCACGCTTATGGGTACTGAAATGGGGACATGAACTTATTTTTAAAAATTCACCTAAAACCATTTCTTTTTTTACCATCAGGTCACAAAACATGTAATCTTTAATGAATGATATGTTAAAAGATAACTTTAATTTTCTGAGATGTAATAAAAACATATTTATATGCCAAAGTCAAGCCTATGAGTTCCAAAATGATGTCTGTTACATTACTTCTGTTACGATTGTCCATCTCGCGTCTGTTACAAATTAATTACAATCTCGCTATATACCATGTTAATCTTATTGAAAGAATGTGTATGTTTATTCTACTACACGTTTATTAATTATATTTGCTAAAACATCACCTTCCTATGTTTCAAAAAGTAATTCTACATTGTTAAAATTGAGAATATATATGTCCACAACACTTCTGTTACGTTCTGACTTTGGCATATAAATATGTTTTTATTACATCTCAGAAAACTAAAGTTATCTTTTAACATATCATTCATTAAAGATTACATGTTTTGTGACGTGATGGTAAAAAAAAGAAATGGTTTTAGGTGAATTTTTAAAAATAAGTTCATGTCCCCATAAGCGTGGAATCACTCATATATATATACACACACACACACACACACACACACTTTGATGTACCTTTTTAGTTAAAAATGTAGGTGCAATAGGCTTATCAAATCAGTCTCATGTAAAAAGGGATCAGTCTCATAAATTCATTAATTATAAATTCAAGTGTCTAATAGTTTATAGCTAAACTATTAAAATCAATGGAATAACTTGGTGGTGATGCTATAGTTTTAGTGAGTATTGTAGCTCTAATGTAATATGTTTACTCTAGATCTATAATATTCATATAACAACCAAATAAGCGAAGTCAATTAGAATACTTGTTTGGCAGAGGTTGGCACTCAGTGGATGTTGCAGCAATAGACGGGACTCCGTTTACTCCAAAGATACCATTTATTGAAACAGCTGACACGAATTAGCAAACTAATACTGATCAGATATAGCAACAATAGCAGCCAAGGAATAATTCAATATAAATGGTGATACAATGTAGAGCACTAGTCAGTAGTAAGTAGAATAATAACCAGCAGTAAACAGAGTAAGAAATCAGCAGTGAATATGAAAACTAAGGCACGAATGGTGATCAGAAGTAATGGGCTATATGCAAGTGTTCAGTGTTGGGGCGAGTGAATGTTAAAACGTGACAGGGAAATCACGAGTTTGTGTGCGTCTGTGTGAGTGTGTGGGTGTAGGCGTGTACGCAGCTGCGCACTAACGAGATGAGGAGGAGCTAGGGAGAGAGGGCGTGCACAGGCACACGACAAGGAGGAGGGAAGTGAGGAACGAGGCTGTGCGGGCGAGATGGGTGTGGTATGTGAATGTAATGTGCGAGCCTTTGTGCTAGGCCTTAAACCCAAACTTCTACTCAACCTTAGCTACTCCAGAAATCCCTATGTTGAGGGATGTAGTGCGATGGAGGAAGTTAAAGAGAGAGAGAGAAAAAACACATGCACGATCTAACTAAATACAGATAGTCAACAAAGCAAATCAAACACGCGGTCTAAGACCGACTTTCATGTGAATCAAAATGCGTACATTTAAACCATGAATGAATTCAAATAAACAACACTCTTCACACAGCTAAGTTCTAGTTGTTCTAGTTGAACTAAGTAACTTAGTTCTAGCCACAACTAAGACTAACAATTGCCCAGATGCCAGCCGTACTTGAGATCGCTCTTGCTTGGCGACTGAAAGTGCGCCGTCTGTTATCCGATGACAGCGCAGAGCGCAGGTCCAGGGAGAAAACAGTTCTGTTCCTTTTGCTTTTACAGCTCGTCAGCTGAAGATCTTCGGTGTCCCGTCGGTCGTCTGATGATCTGGAAGGAACCTTGTTTGTAGTTCATCGACGTTGCGAAAGGGAAAAGGGATCCGGTCGCCTTTTCTCTTTAAAAATACTGCGTGAGCTGCAGTACAGTAAC
This sequence comes from Neoarius graeffei, assembly GCF_027579695.1. NCBI lineage: Eukaryota > Metazoa > Chordata > Actinopteri > Siluriformes > Ariidae > Neoarius > Neoarius graeffei. Next base: position 60,662,591 of record NC_083589.1, on the reverse strand, counting down.
TAACCGGTTCAGTTATTATTGCAACTATGCGAAGATCAAATACATTGAACTTTGGCTAAAGGTCCGGTATCAATAGCTCGTTCTTTGTTCTTCTGTAGCACAGATGCAACGATGTCTCTTTCACGCATGGGATCCACCGCCAGAGAGAAAGGATTTCGATTTCGCCGTGGGTTTTAAGCACAGTCGTGACGTCACTGTATTTGGTATCTGGTATCATCTTTGTATCCAATACCATTACCGTGAGTGTGAGAAGGATGGGCGATAAAGTGAAGCAGGGAATTGTGGGTACTATGGCTACGGCATGGCAGCCCCCCCCTACAAAAATAAAACTTTATAAAGACAAATTTATCCATTTTAAAAGTTGTGATATTGCTATGAATAGGCTTCCCTGGGCGTGGCCATTCGCACCGAAACTGGATATCCGCTTGTCATGTAGCTTACCCACTAGTACACCGTTTACCTGAGTGACACGGAGCCATCGAATCAGAAATGTTTACTGTAACCATGTGAGTTTTACTGGCAGCAAAATCCATCAATCAACAGACGTCACTTTCATGAAGTTTAAATCTCACTCGGACAGATAGCGCATATGCAGTACTCACACAGATACTCGTAAACAATGGCTGCTGTCGTCGCACTAATGTGATTCTTGCAGTCTAAAAGATCACTTTTCTTAGTGAAAAAACAAAAAGGCATGTCAGGTAAAAATAAAATACAAGGAGAAATGAAATTTATTTGAAGGAAAAAAAACCCTACTGAGAATAGCCAGCGACGGAGTGTTTATAGGCGGCAAAAATCGCTGGCAGTTAGATAGGGCTGCCGTGTCTGGGATTTAGATATCTTCTGAATTATCGCTCACCTTACTGCCTTCTTTTTCTTCCCCTTTCTGTTTTATTTTCCCACGTGAACCACCTCGTGCCTGCTGAAACCAAACATGTCCACAGTGTGACCCGTGCCGATGAAATGCAGCCATTCTGCCAGTTGTAAAACTAATATCCTTCTGGATTGGGGATGGCAAAAAAAAAAAACCCACACAATTTCCCTTTGCAACGTTCAGGCTTATTTTCACACCCAAACGCTTGACATTCGGCATCTTCAGGGTCATTTACAACAATTTAGAAGTGATGTATCCACCAGATCTCAGCCTCGGTAAGTCATGTGGTGAGTAAGTGACGTTACAATCTCAGATTCTCTCACGTCATTTGTACTCCGAGCGCGATATTTGTACCTCAGAGAAAGTAAGATGTCAGCACCCAGGGAAGTTTTATTTTAAAAGAAAAACAAGCTGAATACAATACACAGGAATAAATATGAACAAATGAACACTCAAACATAAGGATAATTAACAGTTATTCCACGAAATCGAGTCGTACATGAGCTGACGGCGCTATAATCCATGTACGGTGAGATTGAGTGGAATAACTGTTTTATTCTCTCTACATTCACTGGATTTTGAGAAACGGAGCATTTTTATTTTTTGCAAATTCGATAAATAAAAACTTTATACAAGAAGAAGCAGCAGCAGCCTTTGTCACATGCACACTCGAGCACAGTGAAATTCATCCTCTGCATTTAACCCATCTGAAGCAGTGAACACACGCGCACACACACAAGTGAGCAATGAACACACACACACACACACTTTTTCCACCAAAGCAGTTCCAGGGCTGGTTCGGGGCCAGTGCTTAGTTTGGAACCGGGTTTTCTGTTTCCACTGACAAAGAACTGGCTCTGGGACAGAAAAACCGGTTCCAGGCTAGCACCAACTCTCTGCTGGGCCAGAGGAAAGAACCGCTTACGTCAGCGGGGGGGGCGGAGTTGTTAAGACCAACAACAATAACAAGACCGCGAAAGATCGCCATTTTTAAGCGACAAGAAGCAGCAGCTGTACAAACGCGAAGTCATCCATTATTATTATTGTTGTTGCTGCTGCTTCTTCCGTGTTGGTTTTGTTTCGATATTCGCGCCAAGGTTTATGCAAACGTAGCGACGTAACTGACATACAGCTACGTAATGACGTGGCTTCCCTTAGCACCGCGAGCTATGGAAAGCAAACTGGTTCTCAGCTGGCTCGCAAGTTGAACGAGTTGTGAACCAGCACCAGCACTGGCCCCGAACCAGCCCTGGAACTGATTTGGTGGAAAAGGGGTAACAGAGCAGTGGGCAGCACTGGGAGGTTCGGTGTTTTGCTCAAGGGCACTTTAACTGCCTCACGTTAACCTAATCACCTCTTTGAAACGTTTGACAAAATCATTTCTGCTTGGAATGTAAATAAACCAGCGAAATGACAGGAGCAATTTGTGAAAAATGCAATAATAATAATAATAATAATAATAATTCTTGAAAAATTAAAAGATATATATGTTCTTACCATCAAATACTTTTATTCCCTATTCTGTTGCTTTTATTTTTTGTATTTTTGGGGGTTTTGTTTTCGAGTTTTTATTTCGTCCTCAGTTGGTTCAGCAACACGCTCCGCCATTTTGTTTTTCTCTACTCACAATATATGAGCTGATATCCTTGTAGTAGAGCAGCCAATCAGAGCGCATGATTGCTCATATCCAGTGAATGTGGAGAGAATAATGTGTTAGTATAAACGAGTTTAATTTTCGGGTTTTGTTTGACTTTAAGGACAAAGAAGCTTTTATAAATGCTCGGTCACGATTTAGGTTTCATTTTGATGGTTTCCTTTGTCAAAAATCCAGGCACTTATGGAGGCAGTCGCAGGGGAGAGCGGGTGTATCGCAAACTGGTAACCAAATCCAAATTGGAAGCCTTTAATCGAAGTCAGGGTCGAGTGAGGGGTTGCGTAATGTGCAGACAGAATGTAGTAGAGAGGATGAGGAATAAAAGTCGAGAATAAACAGAAACTAGGGTCAGAGTCACGGGGAGTCAATACAGGAAACAAACAACCTGGTATGATCAGGTAGGGACACGCTGAGCGATACTTCACACTGACTGAGTGGAGAGCGAGTCCTTCAGTATTGTGGTTAATTCGGAGCAGGTGCGGCGATGATTAGAATTCCGGAGAGGGAGAGCGATGAGGCGTTTGGGAGTTGTAGTCCGTAGCAGCCATGTTTGGAGGCTACCACGAACTCTGCTGGCGCAATCAGTGACATGTTTATTATACTACGACTACTTTAATTAACTCTGGTGTAGAAGGAAATGAAAAGGGCTTCATTACATCATGCTGCAATTTTCCACTTTATTTTCTGACGCCCGTAGTCAGCTGGGATAGGCTCCAGCTTGCCTGCGACCCTGTAGAACAGGATATAGCGGCTACAGATAATGAGATGAGATGAGTTGAGATTTTCTGATTCTAACAATCACAAATCTTAATTGTAATTTTAGTCTTGCCTCATTATTTCTCTCCTCCTCTTCTTCTTATTCATGCCCATCATGGACTGAATTGCATTTGCCTTGACTGTGTAAAGCGCTTTGGGTCAACTCCTGTTGCTTTTAAATACGCTGTAGAAATAAAGTAACTTGACAAATCTGCAGACCCCTGACAAACAGATGACATCAGAATTCGAGTGAAATTTTAAAAACATTGAGTTTTACTTTATCGCCTGGGAACTTTTTTTAAATAAAAAAATATAGACGATTTGTCTCTGAAAAGGGAAAACTGATCCAACAAACACCCAGTTTGGGAAACGTTGAGAGGCTTAAACCTCCCCCCCCCCCCAAAAAAAAAGTCATTAAATCAGCAGACGTCTCGGGACTCGGAATGCTTCACTGTTGTCTGGACTTGAACACAAGCAGAGCGCAAACCTGCTGCCAATCCAGTGACAAAACCCTATAAGGACCTGAAGTACCCCGAATCAGACTGCGGCAGCTGATTGTGTCGTTAAATGGGAGTTGACTGACAGATGAAGCAGGAGGATCCATTCAACCCCTCTCAACAATCATAATAATAGTAACAATAAGCAGCCTCATTCATGAAGTGCTGATTTAGGTCAGAAAATGGCATTCCTAATCTCTCACTAACGAACGCTGCACTTGCTCATCATCCCGCGACTTTCCAGTTACGGTCTGTCGCTTTGCTCGGACGTAACAATCAACCAGGTGCAAAGAAGAGGAGTTGTGTAAAAAGTAAAGAGACCTCTCAGGAGGTCAGTAACTTCGAGTTCATTTCCTGGAGACGTAAACGAACGAGCGCAGCTGCTCCTATATTATCTTCATTCATTATCTACCAGTTTTTGTTCCAGTCCTTCAATACACCATAGTTCCTTTCATCAACGCATGACATCACCACCAATCTGACGTGCCAAAGATTAAATTAGGATCATCTGCTGGTTTAAGAGTTCAAAATTCATTTTTTTTTAAGTCAAGAATATTCTAAATAAATATGAATGATGAATTACCTTCAGAAACTCAGAAATTTAATTCACTACAGAAATATTTTATACCTGGTTAAAAATACTCACTTTCCTACTTTAAAGAAATGCCACAGATCCTGCTGTGAAGGTTTTTTTTTTCTCAAGGTGGAAGCTCCTTTATATTTATGACAAGTCTATCTATCTATCTATCTATCTATCTATCTATCTATCTATCTATCTATCTATCTATACTGGGTGCGATTTGCTGGGGGGGATGGGGGGGTCATGCCCCCTCTGGTTTTTATCTCTGCTGAAAAAAAATCCTCGGGGACAACCCCGTCAATAAAACAAACAAACCAAAAAAAAAGTTGACATGACAGGCATGTTGTGACACAGTTTTCTATGGTCTACATTGCACTCACTTTCAAAATGACCCGAAGTGGCAGCTTTGATGTTCACGAACGTCCCCAGCAAATAGATACATTGTAGATAATAACAATATCTTTGCGTTCTATGCAGGGATGCAAACAGCGCGCCTTTTCGCGGATGCCGCCTTTTTCACGGCCGATTTTTTTTTTTAGGGGGGGCGTTGGAGTGTCTGACTATAATTTCAAAGTAAATTCTGTATTAAAATTACTAAATAAGCAAATCCGTTACAGTCCATGAAACAGGAAGTATAAGGATGAGAAAAAAACAGTTTAAATCGGAAAGCTGCGCACAATGTGAACTGCGCCATCAGAGCAAACCGTTCATTTAGTATTCATGTATTTTAGTGATTTTCGAGTCACTGTCCATTTAATCCGGAGGGAGAGAAACATCACAGCAACGCGACAAGCAATGCGAACTTTGTTGTGTTAGTGTTCGTGTATTTAGTCAGAGAGATAGGAAGATGAATTTACTATCTCTGGTTTAGTGTTCGTTTTCATTTAGTGTTATTCATTTGATATCATCGGATGTTATTGAGCTGTTAGCCTATTGTTACCTTAATTTTGTGACCTTTCATGATTAAAAAAAAAAAAACATCCCCCCTTCTGGTTTTTTGACAAATCGCTCCCTGTATGTGTATATATATATATATATATATATATATATATATATATATATATATATATATATATAGACACACACACACACATATTTTGTCCAGCAAGTTGGAACCACTTAATCATTGTCATCCAGAGACAAACCTTGTCCCGATGGATATAATTTAGATGGAATTTTGCTACAGTTTGAAAAAGTTCTGTACTCATTTGGGAAAGATTTTACCTCTGAATAGTTTTGAAAAGTCAGATTTCTACCGAACAAAACTCCTCCCCGGGTGCTTTACAGCAATCCTGACTTTATTCGGTTGCCATGACAACATCCTGACTTCTCCACAGCAACATGATGTGTAACTCTAATGTATGGATAGAATTAAAATAACTAACTATAAGAGGGACATTGCAAAAATTGTGACATGAGAAACTCAAGAGGATGGACAAGCAGGATGGCGATTTTACAAAGGCTGATGATTTGATGAATTATTTCCCCCAAACTGAGCTTTGGGATATTCTCAATTACTCCATCCACATTCACTGGATATGAGCAATCGTGTGCTCTGATTGTCTACTCTACTACTAGGATATCAGCTTATATACCACAAGTAGAGAAAAACTAAATGGTGGAGCGCATCAAGTCAGATATATCACTTTATCAAGTATTTAAAAGAAACAGCTTATATACCCCCCCCCATATCTCCTGTTCCACACTCCAGCCCAGTTGGTGGCAGTAATGCACCTTGAAGTTGGTTTGCCAACTGCCAAAAAACCCTAAAGAGGAAGAAAATGGTGGAGCATCTTGCTGAACCACCCGAGGACGAAATAAAAACTCTACTTGAAAAACCAAACTAAAAAAATACAAATATATATATATATATATATATATATATATATATATATATATATATACACACACACACACATATATATGGAATGAAAGTATTTGATGGCAAGAACATATCCTTTATTTTTTTATTTTTCAAGAATTACAGTAGACCCCCGCCTATTCGCGGTTCAGTATTCGCGGGATTTTATATAGAACATATCTCCTATACATTCGCGGAAATCTCAGCGATTCGCGGTCATTTGCGGCGAACATATCGAACGTTTACACACTGCGAATGTTTACGCACTGCTACATTCTCGGAGCCGAATGCTCGCTCGCTATTGGCTGAAGTTTGAATGGCGGGCTGCTGCTCATTGGCTGATACGAATGAGCGCATTGTACAGTACAGTCTCGCGGTTCCCGTAGTTCAGACTTGTTCACGTGTTGTGCGTTCTTGGTATTTTTGAATAATTTTTACGCCCTACAATGGCTCCTAAACGCTCTGCATCTTCTAAGGCTCCTGCCAAGGAACCTAAGCGCCAGAAGAAGGTAATGACGCTGCAGGAGAAGGTAGGACTTCTCGATATGCTAAAGGAAGGGAAGAGTTTTGCGGCAGTGGCTCGTCACTACAGCATCAACGAGAGTACCGTGCGCTACATAAAGAGCAGTTTTATGGGGGGGGGTTACAAGTATTCGCGATTTTGGCTTATTCGCAGCCATGTTCGGTCCCTAACCCCCACGAATACTGAGGGCTTTCTGTACTATTATTGCATTTTTCACGAATTGCTCCTGTCATCTCTCCGGTTTGTTTACATTCTAAATGGAAATGATTTTGTCAGACAAGTTTTTATTTATATCAAACTTGCAAAAAATAACAATGCTCTGTTTCTCAAAATCCAGTGAATGTGGATAGAATAAAACAGTTATTCCACTCAATCTCATCGTACATGGATTATAGCGCCATCAGCTCATGTTCGACTCGATTTCGTGGAATAACTGTTAAATGTTAAAGTTTTCCATGTTTCTCATCAGCTCCAATATAGAGTCCTGCTATCTCAGTGAGAGCTCTGTGGCAGGAAAGGCGTGGTCAAACACCAAGTATGAATAGGAGAAGGGAGTTGCAGAGAACGAGCAGGTATTGAGTGAGTGGTTACAGCTAACCACAAGGTAAGAGGACCTTGTCAAGATCATTGTGTGTGTTTGTTTTTTTTAAACCTGTGCCTCCCACCACAATTTTATTTGCTAAATAACGTGCTTTGATAGAAATGATCAATAAAAGGCAGCATTGCTCTCTTGTTCCTGCCTCCTGTGTCCGAATTACCCCTGGTTTTCTATCAGGCTTCTTCAGGCTACAAGCAAATTCAGGAACTCTGTTTGGCCGTGAGTGTTAGTGGGCATCCTTAATGCCAGCGGACAGCCTCATGGGCTTGTTCAATTATCGACCAACCACACTGTTTACTCAAGGACAGATAGATGGATAAACACTGTATGTCTCTCCTGATGTCTCTTCCCCTAAACTCCTCCTTCTCCTCCTCCATGGAGTAAAGGCCATAAATGATCACGCAGAGAATGACTCAGCCGAGTACTGAGCATTCAGCCTCCTGAGCCTGACGGAATTTTACAACCTTTCCCATCAAGAGGGAAAGCACACGAGAGGAGGATGTTTGTGCAAAAAATATGAGCACTTTTAAACTTGTTTTTAAAAAAAGAAACGGGGACAAAACGGCCGCTGTAATCTGGGAATAAAAGCAGCAGACTAATGGGGTCAGTTAAGGTGACCAGGACAAAGGCTAAGATATAAAAATCTGAAGCTTTCCGAAGTCTGAAGTTCCACTTTTATTCATTACATCTGATCATTTAGCTGGCGCTTTAATTCAAAGTGACCTATAATTGAGGCAGGATAAAACTGAGCAGTTGAAGAGGAAAGGTTTTGCTCAAGGACCCAACAAAGGCAGCTTGGCAGTGCTGGGATTTGAACTGACTACCTTCTGATCAGTAACCTAAAGCTTTAATCAGTACAGTAAGTGACCACTTTTCCTCCAATGCTTGAGAACCTTTTTACAGGTTTCTTTGGCTGGCCTTAGGTCCTGCTCACACTCCAGCTTGCGATGGGTTTAATTTGCAAATACTTGGTGAGGAAAAATTGATAGCATCGCCACCAATCGTGCGATGCGCGGCAACTGTTCTCCGAGTGTTGCGAGTTGGTTTTTGGTGCGTCTCTGCCTCGTGCATGCATTGAAGTTTAGTGGCCATGTTTTCGTTGTGAAACTAGGCAGCGAATATCTGCAGATGAGTTTGGGAATACTTCCCGAAGCTCAGAGAACCTTCGTCAAGCCTCGAGATGTATTTGTCTCAAATCCATATCCCCGGTGCTCACGGGAGCCTCATCAACACAGCGGCTAGGTGTAGCCTAACCCTCCCCGAGACTTAAAAAGCACATTTACCTTCGGAGCACGTTGTACGCGCGCTTGAGACCCGCTTGTTATGGGAAACACCTGATGCTGATTTGAGCGCAATCAGCACGTGCATATAAGGATGCTGTTTTCGCAGTGACAGACGGATGTGAGTGCAGGAAGAGTGTTTATTAGCAGGCGTGACAAATGAAACCAAAAGCAAAACAGAGTATTTAACCAGAGTCAGAAACATGGCTAGAGACAAACGTGACAGTGATGACAATACTTCTTCGCAAAGTCCCTGTGAAAACAGCGTCCTTATCTGTGCGTGCTGACTGCACTCAAATCAGCATCAGGTGTTTCCCATAACGAGTGGGTCCCAAGAGCGTGCACAATGCGCTCGTGGCTGCTTGAGCCGTGCCAGACTCAAGCACGTGAAGGCGTGACAGTCAAATGTTCGCCTGCTGTATGACCACAACTTTTAGCTCACCTTTATATCACCATGCATCACCACTAAAATGCCTCATTTTCATCGATAACCCATCGCAAAGCATCACAAGCTGTCGTGTGACTGTAGCTTTAAAGTGAAACCCTTAAAGGCTCCATTTAGAGTGTTTTCTTATCGTAGACGAAAACACGGCCTTTTAAGAGGCTCTCAAGTGTCTTCACAAAAGCGCTAGCCTTATTGTCGACAGACCATGAGTTTGAATCCTGATGATGCAAATTCCCTGTTCTCTTTGCACAACACAGAATAAACACACATCCATTCTGAAACACACGGAGATGGCGCCACCCCCTGGACTTTTGGTTTGGATGGAGATGGATCAGGTCTAACTCCACCCCCTGGACGTAAGGTTCTGCAGTGAAAAGTACTTGGAAAATAAATAAAACACACACACACACACACACACTTTTAACAAGGTTAATAATCATTAATTAGCGTTTGACTCTTTAAATAATCTTTTAAAAAGCATACACCATCGGGAATGCAAAAATGGCCTTCGAGTATAACTGCACGTTCAAACATGAAGATCACCCACAGCATGCATGTCCTGAGAATCAGACATTCAACAAGACAGCTCCTGGTATTAGAGCATTCAGGAAAAGCCATTCACAGAAAGACCTGACTAAAGAATTCTTCTATTCACCCCCCCTCCTCTTTCTATTCGCTCCCCGTAAGCCGTGCTGTCTCTATCCCCTGGCAGCCATTTATACCCTAATTTGACCACGAGCGGCTCCACCGCTTCAGCCAGGTAGTAAATTGAAATTGGTTCGAGGTACATTGTCAGCTGACTGAATGTGAAAAGAAAACCGTGGTAAAAAATAAGCCGGTGGTGGGGGAGGAAAATTCCTGATGGTGCTTGGCCCCCAGATAGACGACAACGGTCTTTCTGAAAGACTGGAAAAGCATGTCCGTGTTAAAAACTCAACCACTGTATAAAAAACAGTCTATTATGTGAACACTTATTCTGCCAATGTCTCAAACTGTTAAACAGAAAATGTTCTCTGCTGCCAAGAAACGCCTCCGTAACCCCAAAAGGTGAAAACGCATTAGCGAAAAGTGATGCGGTTGCTGCACTGCGCTTCACATTAGCATGTGTGAAAGTGATCGGCGTGAACAAGATCTGCAGGTGTAATGAAGATGGCCTCAAGGCTCTGGTGATTTGGGTCCAGAAATAAGAAAAACAGCAGCAGCCTTTGTCCTTTTACACAGTTCACTTTGGATCAGTGAAGACGACATGGTCACGAGGACAGACCGTGAGCTGGAAAGAACGTCCTCACCTGAAGGTAGGATTAAACCTAAATCAGCGCAAAGAGAAAGGAATGACGCATTCTGAACATGAGCCAAGTCCTGGAGTGATTAGCGTCCACCCAAGTGTGCAGGAACGATAGAGCCTTTTCAAACTAAAACATACAATAACATACATGCTCGGGGGAAAAAAATAGCCTCGGTGAGGCTGGAGCTCATACCGGCCACTGTTGCTGTGAGTTTGAAATCCGATCAGTCCTGTCGGAGGAGTAGCGATTTTCGTGAAACTGAACGTGACCCCTCTGTAGCCTCATCCATGGCAGGTGGCGCCACCTGGTGAACAACTCTTGTTGGAATATGTCTTTAGAGTCTTCTGGGTGAGTTTCAGTGAAAACGTCCCAGCAGTTTATGAAGAGTCGCGTTTAATGTGACGAGTCATCCAAAAATTTCAGACACCGGTAAAATCGTAAATATGACAGGTGGCGCCACGATCTTGACCACTTTTATGTACACCCACCTGGGGAATATTGTACGAGAGTTTGATTGAAATCCTATCGATCCTGTAGGAGTAGCAGAGATTTTTGTAAATTGTGGACAGACAACGACAGACAGACGAAGCGTGATCGCATAAGCTCATCTGGCCTGGCCTGCGGCCGGAAGAGCTAAAAAAATTATAATAATTATTCATAATACATTCATAAGCACTGCATACATCCTTTATAAAGCAATGAGGCAAGTTTTATAGAAGGAAAATAGCAAAACTTGTCTTTAGATGAACAAGTCAAGACAGAAGAACATTAAATTATCTTTATGGGTGACTCTAATGGGTGAGAATTTTTCCTCGGAAATTATTACTTTCTTTTTTGAGGGGGAAAAAAAATCCATATAGCTTTGAGACATCATCTACGAAGTATCAATACGAGAGTCGTAATTTGAGACATATAACATCATGACACTCACTGCAAAGGGATTCAACCCAGCTGAAGTTATCAGATTTATCCAAATAATACAACACACACACACACTCTCTCGGCGTCTGTATTTTTATTGCAAACTCGTGTTCTCTTGCAGTGAATTTTTTAAATTTAATTATTGGTCAGCATTTACTTCAAAGTGCCCAGGTTTCTGAAGCTTCAGATGAAAGATACTGTCTTAAGGACAACAGAGTTGATTTATAATTAATCTTCCTCTTTGAAATATATACACAGCTCCCATTTTCTCGGCAAAAACCTCAGCTGCACTGTCAGTGAAGAGTTTTTGTTCAAATGTCATAAATAATAATAATAATAATAATAAAAATAATAATAAGTTAAATTTATATAGCGCCTTTTAAAAAACCCAAGGACGCTTTACAATTATAGACAAGGAAAGAAAAATAAATAAATAAGATAATAAAAAAATAAATAAATAAATAAATAAAAAGTAAGAAGTCCACCAAGTAGGGGTCAGGATGTAATTCCCGTGGTGTAGCAGCCACAGTCCCACCAAAAGGCGCACGAAAACAAGTCCCACATCTCCAGCACCGCCGCCATGACGCCGTCAGCAACATCGCTCGAACACCACGCCATGGATCCACAAAGCGAGCAGAGAAGCTCCGCCACGCAGAGCGCTGGTGTGTCCCAAACTGCCTGCACAGTTGCCGCAACACCACCGAGCAACATCGCTCAGAACATCACGCCAAGCGTTAAAGCACAGCGCGCTGGACAACCACGATGTAAAATGAGCAACGAGCTCACTACAGTCCACAGCTGGGAGCACAGGCATCGCCCACAGCGAACCAAGGCCTGGAGGGAACCGACGCCCAAAACCAGGTCCAGAGCTACACCACAACCGGCGGACAAAACACTCAAACAAACATCAAACTACACAAACACACAGGAAAAAAAATAGAAAAAGAAATAAAATAAAATAAAAAAAGCTCTGGTGAGAAGCGGCAGCCAGAACGCGCACGACGTACTCTCAACTGGAAATGGAAACGAAAAAAAAAAATTTAAATAAAATTTGATGGCACACTTCTGTGAGAGCAACAAATTCATGACGGTCATGATTATCAATCCTGAATTTTTATTTATGTGATTTATTGTTCTTTTTGAGACATTCGATTGGGTCAGCGATTGAAAAAATAAAAATCATGGGAACTTTTTTTTTTTTAAATAAATCGGAGTAAAAATCGCTGCCTCAAGAGCTGAAATATCAAAAATGAGTGGCGTGACTTCTTACAAACATTTACAAATGTATAAACCCTTATCACATTTCACATTTGTAATACTCTACAAATACAAAATCCACCCTGTGTTTGGTATGCGTTATTAATATGCATGTATGTTAGAGTATAACACCTGTACACACGTGAATAAGCAGCGACTCTTACTTATATGCAGAACACTAGACATAATGATCATACATGTGTGTTATTTACCAGCTGGGAGGTCCGTATGGTGAAATACCGTGACCGAGGTCTTGAAAGTACTGAGCGAGGCCCTCTGGGCCGAGGTCAGTATTCAAGGCCGAGATCACGGTATTTCATCATACGGACTGACCTTAAGCTGGTAAATAATATATTTATTTTTTTCTTTACCAAATTCTAACAGAAAACGAGAGCGCCCGAAAGGGAAAACCGAGCCGAGCCGCCATTTTGAATCCTCATTCACGGCTGTAATGCAAATTGCTTCCTCCTCGGTATACAAGTGCACTTCCATGGCAGGAAAAAAAAGACCACATTTTGCCGCCTATGTAGTCCCCTATTTATACAAAATTGAGTCATTCAGGATTCAGCCATGTTTTTGCTCGGCGTTAGCAACAGTTACAGGTTTTTAGCTTTCTCCTGAAATGTTTTTTTATTTCTTCTTCCTCAGGGTAGTAAAACTCGCTTTCGCTGTGAACACTGTCGTTATCGCTATCCATGCTGTAAAATTAATGCTATTCTCCTGAGAAATGTGAAAATAAATGTTGACAAAAATTGCTACTATGTTTGTTGTTGTTGTGAACGAGCAAGTCGCCAGAGGTCCGTAACCGGGGTCTGTAACCGGGGTCCGTAACTGGGTTCTGTACCATAGGATACGGACCCGCTCACCAGCCAATCAGAGCGCGGGATTTGATGGAAACCGGACCGCGAAAAAAATAAATCATCATAACTTCATTTATTACACAGATATGAGTATTTTAGTGGGAAATACACCACTCATATTTTTCATCCGAGCTCCATCCGGGACATGGAGAACCAAAACCGGGACATAAATCTCTATCTGTCACTCGTGAGGAAACCGATGAATTGTCTTGATAAATTTGGGGACTTTTTGTTTGTGACTGTGTTGATATAATAAAAAGAAAATCACATGTTGGTTTGAAGATATGAACAATACCTTCTCGTATTTAAAAACTCGCATTTTTCATACGAAATAAATCACGGATCTGAGGGACATATTTCCTGATATTTCACTCCAGTGACGTCACTCCCAGTGTTTTCCCGCTGAATAAACATGTATTGACAAAATGCCAAACCGGTTCAAAATTAAAATTCTTTTGATTAACTTGCGTTTTTTGTTTGAGATTTTTTTTGGGGATGTGTTCATATAATATAAAGAACATTACACAGTGGCCCGAAGATATGAAGTTTATCTTCCCATACTGAAAATATTTTCACTCATTCACTTCGCTCACTTGTGACATAAATGTTTAAGTACTTATAGTTACATGCAGAACACTATAAAGATATCCTCATACAAATTCTTAAACTTAGTTTACAAAACAAACTATAAAAACTATATAAAAACACACTAACGTAGTGATGCATTAGAGCACAAGCTTTGTCATATCTGTACACTGCATTACTGTAATCACTGAACAGATATCAGAGGATATCATGATGTATCCTGACTTCATAAAGTGTTATAAATGTAACTAGAAAAAGCAGCCTTTATTATGCTTTAAGAAACAGTGAAAACACACATGCACACACAAGTGAGCAATGAGCACATGCACATACCCAGAGCAGCAGGCAGCTATGCAACAGCACGCGGGGAGCAGTTGTGGGTTCGGTGCCTTGCTCAAGGACATTTCAGACCAACCTCAGTCCAAGGCCGCCCCATGTTCGCCTAACCACGTCTGTGGACTGTAGGGGAAACCGGAGCACCCGGAGGAAACCCACACAGACACGGGGAGAACATGCAAACTCCACACAGAAAGGCCCTCGCCGGCCGAACCCAGGACCTTCTTAGATATTTTTTTGGGCTTTTTTTTTCACCTTTATTGGATAGGACAGTGTAGAGACAGGACAGGAAATGAGTGGGAGAGAGAGACGGGGAGGGATCGGGAAATGACCTCGGGTCGGAATCGAACCCGGGTCCCCGGATTTATGGTATGGCGCCTTAGCCACCTGAGCCACAACACCCCCACCCAGGACCTTCTTGCTGTGAGGCGACAGCGCTGACCACTACACCACCCAACTACTTCTGAACATTCATACAGCTGTGAACGCTTCGATAACCTTTAACATGACATAAATGCCTCTGTAATGCTTTACAAGTACAACCCCGATTCCAAAAAAGTTGGGACAAAGTACAAATTGTAAATAAAAACGGAATGCAGTGATCTGGAAGTTTCAAAATTCTATATTTTATTCAGAATAGAACATAGATGACATATCAAATGTTTAAACTGAGAAAATGTATCATTTAAAGAGAAAAATTAGGTGATTTTAAATTTCATGACAACACCACATCTCAAAAAAGTTGGGACAAGGCCATGTTTCCCACTGAGACATATCCCCTTTTCTCTTTACAACAGTCTGTAAACGTCTGGGGACTGAAGGCCTCTGCATGCTCTTGCGACAAGGCTTTCGCAGATAGCTTTTCACAGACAGTTGTAATTTATCGTTGAGCGGGGAGTAATAGGCGTGCACGATGTTATTCACCGCCACAAGGCAAGGGGGCGCGAAGTCGCGAAATCGCTAGGAGTAGTTGGTGGGTGTGGTTAGTGGAGTGTTTATCCTCCGGTTACTTATAATGACTAGAACTGGAGTCGTATAGATGCACGTACTTCCTCACTTCCTCGATCAACTGCTCTTCGTGCTGCTCCATCTTCGCTCGTGTTTTTAAAAATGGCGGTCGTGAAAACAAACCAAACCGGGAAAGTAGGGAAGCGGAAGTGCGTGTACAGCGGATGTAGAGTGGACCAATCAGAGCCCTCTTGTCTGCGACGCTGTCTGCGAGGCTTCTGCGGTGGTCACAATTTTTGGGAGGTCCACGCAGAGTGTCTGCGAAGGTGGGGGGGCTACGCAGACGCTGTCTGCGATGCCATCTGCAAGGACTGGGTTGTCAGCATAAATTGGCCTTGAGGAGACAAGTTGCTCAAGTTTAGGGATAGGAATGTTAACCCATTCTTGTCTAATGTAGGATTCTAGTTGCTCAACTGTCTTCGGTCTTTGTCGTATCTTCCGTTTTATGATGCGCCAAATGTTTTCTATGGGTGAAAGATCTGGACTGCAGGCTGGCCAGTTCAGTACCCGGACCCTTCTTCTACGCAGCCATGATGCTGTAATTGATGCAGTATGTGGTTTGCCATTGTCATGTTGGAAAATGCAAGGTCTTCCCTGAAAGAGACATCGTCTGGATGGGAGCATATGTTGCTCTAGAACCTGGATGTACCTTTCAGCATTGATGGTGTCTTTCCAGATGTGTAAGCTGCCCATGCCACACGCACTAATGCAACCCCATACCATCAGAGATGCAGGCTTCTGAACTGAGCGCTGATAACAACTCGGGTCGTCCTTCTCCTCTTTAGTCCGAATGACACGGCGTCCCTGATTTCCATAAAGAACTTCAAATTTTGATTCGTCTGACCACAGAACAGTTTTCCACTTTGCCAAATCCATTTTAAATGAGCCTTGGCCCAGAGAAGACGTCTGCGCTTCTGGATCGTGTTTAGATACGGCTTCTTCTTTGAACTATAGAGTTTTAGCTGGCAACGGCGGATGGCACGGTGAATTGTGTTCACAGATAATGTTCTCTGGAAATATTCCTGAGCCCATTTTGTGATTTCCAATACAGAAGCATGCCTGTATGTGATGCAGTGCCGTCTAAGGGCCCGAAGATCACGGGCACCCAGTATGGTTTTCCGGCCTTGACCCTTACGCACAGAGATTCTTCCAGATTCTCTGAATCTTTTGATGATATTATGCACTGTAGATGATGATATGTTCAAACTCTTTGCAATTTTACACTGTCGAACTCCTTTCTGATATTGCTCCACTATTTGTCGGCGCAGAATTAGGGGGATTGGTGATCCTCTTCCCATCTTTACTTCTGAGAGCCGCTGCCACTCCAAGATGCTCTTTTTATACCCAGTCATGTTAATGACCTATTGCTAATTGACCTAATGAGTTGCAATTTGGTCCTCCAGCTGTTCCTTTTTTGTACCTTTAACTTTTCCAGCCTCTTATTGCCCCTGTCCCAACTTTTTTGAGATGTGTTGCTGTCATGAAATTTCAAATGAGCCAATATTTGGCATGAAATTTCAAAATGTCTCACTTTCGACATTTGATATGTTGTCTATGTTCTATTGTGAATACAATATCAGTTTTTGAGATTTGTAAATTACTGCATTCCATTTTTATTTACAATTTGTACTTTGTCCCAACTTTTTTGGAATCGGGGTTGTACAAAATTCACAAAGAACTTCATCCACCAGTGTAATGCTTATGAAGCTGTTATGTAGGCTCCCTGAAGATATTCATTCTCATGAAGCAAAGCAGATACAGTGTGCTTCTCTTCAAACACCAAATAAACGCACATGGTAATGAGATAAAAATCTTACAGCAGCCAATTATCAGCAAACTCATGAACCGATCCTGCTAACTCCAGTGTTTATTTCATTTTATTCACAAAGAAAGAACTCCAGGCTCGCGTGCTGCCGTGAGACGTCTCCTGACCGCCAAATTATAAACTGTAGGAAATGCAGCAGTGGGAATGGCCCGTCATCTCTAAACACTGCATACACACAGAGTCGCACCGCTGCTCAGTCAACACACCTGGTTTGACTGTTCTCGGTTTCTCAGATTACACCCCAAAACCTGTGATTTTATTTTATTTTTTTAAATAAATGTTTGGGGTTCCAGCTGAGCTTAACAACACTCCTCATTATGATGACTGCAGTGCATTCTGAAGCTGGTTTTAGGAGCAATGTCTCGAAACACACGCGCTCATCAGGAGTGAACACGCTCTCAGAGCATTCCTCACACACGGGGCGGGGGGACCACCTTGTTTTTAAAGATTAAAACATTTAATTGGTCCCAGTGTGGAATTATAAAAAAAATAATAATAATAATAATAATAATAATAATTCATGCAAACTTGATATTTCTGTTATAACATTTGATGGGTCAAACCCGCCTCCAAAAGGACAATTCTTGATTAGGAGCTTTAGGACTGGAGGAACTTTTCATATAGTTCTGAGAACTGTCAGAGGAAGTTCCCTCTTTTTTTTTTTTGTGTCCGAACTGCAGGATGTGAGAATGATCATTTTTGAAGGAATTTTTCAGCTCTGACTTCAGGGGAGTTCCTCTCACAATACAAAGGGAACCATGAGTGATGACGCATATGTGAGGTGATTGGTCCAGACACAAGTGGACAATGACTGGTTGAACACGAGCCCATGTTACGACGGCATATCAGGCACACTGTGCGTGTGTGTGTGTGTGTGTGTGTGTGTGTGTGTGTGTGTGTGTGTGGTGATGAGATTAAAGTTATACATTTATGAGGGGGGGAAGCTCCTAAATTCTCCAAGATTAGTCAAATTTGCAAGAGAAAAAAATACTCAAATTCAGAGAAAAAAAAAACCTATGAAATATCGAGATTTAAAAAAAGCCAGAAATTCCGAAATTTAAAAAAGTTAAAAATTCCATGTATAAAAAGTAAAAAATTCAGAGGAAAAACCAAACTTAGAAACTCCAACAAAAAAGTGTCAGAAATTGAGATTAAGAAAAGTCAGAAATTCAGAGAATTTTTTTTTTTAGAAATTGCAAGAAAGTCAGAAATTCTGAGATCTAAAAAAAAAAAAAAATCAAAAATCCAAGATATAAAATGTCAGAAATTCTAAGATTTGAAAAAAAAGTAATAAATTGAGGTTAAAAAAAAATGAGAAATCAAGATTTGAAAAAAGTCAGAAATTCCAAGATTAAAAAAAGTCAGAAATTCAGAGAAAGAAAAAAAAATTCCAAGTAAAAAGTCAGAAATTCTGAGATTTAAAAAAGTCAAATTCTGAAATTTGAAAAAGTCAGAAATTGAGGTTAAAAAAGTGAGAAATCCCAAGATTTAAAAAAGTCAGAAATGCTGAGGTTTAAAAAAAAAAAAAGGGAGAAATCCTAAGATTTGCAAAACAAGTCAAATTCCGAGATTAAAAGTCAAAAATTCAGATGTTTAAAAAAAAAAAAGTCAGAAATTCCAAGATTAATAACAACTCGGAATTTCCAAGATTAAAAAGTCAGAAATTTGAGGGGGGAGGGGATATCAGAAATTCCAAGACTAAAAAGTCACAAATTTACGAGAAAAGGCTTGGGGAAAAGTGCTTTTTCCCCTAAGAATTTTACACTCTGCCTCAGCACAAACTGCTTTTTAAATTTTTTTTCAACTTACAATGGCCCTGATATACTGTTGTACAATGTACAACACTCGTAGCAGCTATTATTGAAAACCATAAAACCTTTAGTCATGTAAGCAACAGCTCTTCATGCTACCATATATGAATTAAAAAGAAAACATGGATGAATGGACTGACAGTCAAGTCCAGGCTTTATATATGTAATAGAGAAAATATAGTGCCATTTTGACACATCTAAGCGAAATCTAAAAATCTTCGCTAGCACTTACTGCTCACATCACGCTAGCAAGCCAGGTTGTGTCACTTCAGCGTTCCAACTGGTGGTGCGAATCAAAACAGAAAGAAAACCCTTGAAGGTATGCATTTCTCAGAGGAGCTCCCCACGTTCCTCTCAATGAGTCCTGAGAACAGCTTGATCCAAAAGCTCCTGTTGTTCCACCGCATTTTAACCCTGATCTTTCTTCCATAACATCTCTGATACAAAATGTTGAAATGACTACAGCGAGTAGTGCTCTTTCGCAGTTAAATTTTCATTTACACCAGCTCCACATCAGATTGAGCACAAAAATCTTAAGATTTCAGATTATACCATCTAAAATAATACAGAAAAGTCGAATAAAAATACGAAATCTCTATTTGGTGAGGTTACATACTGCATCATTAACGTTGACGTTTCTATGAAACACTATACAAATAAACCCTTCGTGACTTTAATCAATATGCTCACCTTATTAACTAAAATTTAATTTACAAAATGATGACTTTAATCTTACTGCCTTTTTTTTTTTTTTACAAATTGAAAAGTAACGTGCAGCTATACATTTTAAACAGCTGGTACACGTAAATGGTGTAATAGTCTTTCCTGGTCGTGCGTATAAGAACAGCGGCACTGTATGGAGACAGATACTACACGAGGACACAATACTGATCTTTCCTCAGGATTCTGCGATGAGAAAAATCCTCTCGTTCAGCTCAGACGAGAGGCCGCGTTTTCGAAAAGGAATCTGATCCTCATCACTCGTATTCACAAAACCATGAGCACTTCTACTTCTTTTGTTCCTCAAAGCCTGATATCTCCACCGGTCTCTCTTGTACTATCTCTTATCCCCAAACTCTCGCTGACGACTACTTCTTCTTCGTCTTTTTTCCTCCCTCCATTTTCCAACAGTGGAAAGACGGGGATCAGGGCTGATCGCCTTGTACTTAGCAAATTACATTTGCAACCAGGGGGAATAAATACTGGTGATAAAGACTTGCTCCAATGTTCTCAAATCCATTAGGATCTCATATTCGCACATCACAGAAATCGCATTACATCTTGCCTAATATCATTTCCCTGGTTTCTGGCAGCGATGTACTGCAGCTGAGGCAGTATTATCAAACATAATGGATTTTTTAAAAAACTCCCCCCCCCATACTAGAACGGACTGAAATTCCGTTAGTTTGGCTTGCACTGCAACGTACAACACCACCGTTTCAATTTCCGCTTTGCTGTCTTCTTGTTTTTGTTCTCATCCTTCTTTCAAAGTTCCTCCCGTGCCAGAACCTGGGACGGCATTACAGAAAGTTCCTATCTTAAGTCAAAAGTTAAGATGGGACAGCTGTGAGATGGGATTCTTTTCAGTTTGGTATTACAGAAGCAAATCCTAACTTCATTTAGGATTCTTATCTTATCTCGAGTTAGGATTCCTAAATAACCGATCGAAACATCTATGATCGCCTTTAATGTCTGTTACCTAACAGTTTCAGCCTGTTACCAGCTAGTTAACTGTAATATAATTTATGAACCGGTTAAACGATTTTTCCTGCCACAGCTGCGTTCCAATTTTCCAAAAATCGAAATTTTGTATTATGCATCCTGTGTCGTGATGATCGACCGGACATCAAAGATGGAGCTTGAATTAAATTTGCCAATCACAAAGGCTGAGAAATTTTTGACAAATCGGCGATTTCTGTTTGGAAGTCACCTTTGGCGAAAAAACGAAGCGCATTTGTTAGCTGCAGTATAACCGGGAGAGCCCCATGTCAACGAGTCGGCCTCTCTAAATCTGGCCGCAGTTTATCAGCTAACTGTATGATCATGGCCCGGGGTAACCGGTCGCGATTTATCAAAGTTTTGTCATCAAACCTTAAAACGTCGTTTTGGTCTACCAACTGCCTTTCAATAAACAAATTCCGGTTACATTGTTGTTGTCGCCTCAAAAGCAAAATACGTGCTATTCTGTCTAATAGTAGACTACTAGCTGATTTATACAGTAAAAATGACAGTTAGGACAGCGGTGGGGATATCCTAAAGTTAGGACGGGTATTTAAGAATTTTTTAGTTTTTTTTTTTTTTAGAAGTTAGGATGCTTCTGTAATACACTTTTCTTAACTTGAGATAGGATAGGACAACAGAGTTAGGAACGTCTGCTCTGTAATAGCCTTTTCCTAAATATGATCCTAAAGTGCCGTTGCCACGGGAACTAGACAGATAAGATGAGATTCTCAAGTTAGGAACTTTCTGTAATGCGGCTCCAGGGGGCGTATTACAGAAAAAATCCTAACCGCTTGTCCTAACTTAAGATAGGAACTCAAAGATAGGAAAAATCCTAACTTCCTATTACAGAAACAATTCCTAAGTTGCTGGCCGTTTCCTATCTTATCTTTGGCCTCCTATCATATCTTAAGTTAGGAAATCCTAACTGTTCGGTCAGAGTGATTTTTTTCGATTGGTCGTGTCTGTTTCTGCCACTTCGAATGTGCACGAGATAATTACTTTGTAACGACCTAAACCGTTATAGGTGAAAAGACCTAGAAAGTCTTCAGAAAAGCTGACAAAAATGACAGAAAAGAAGCGGAGGGTATTTAATTTTGCGCACGACGAGCTGGAGGCTTTAGTTGTGGCGGTGGACGAGAGGAAGTCAACCATGTTTGGGAAATTTTCGGCGAGTTTAACATCCCAAGTAAAGGAAAAAAAGTGGCAGGAGGTTGCCGAAATAGTGTCAGCGGTCAGGAGTGTACTCCTCCACCAAATTCAAAATTAAATGTCTTGGCAGGCGATAAAAAGACATCAAAACACGATCCGAAAAATTCAACATGTCATTATGTGGTCTCAGTAGCCTTTCAACCATTAAATTTCTTTTCTCTTCATCCTCATACAGACCTACTAGCAGTGCTGCTGCCATTTTTTCAGTTACTGACAGTTGAAAATTTGAATTTTAGGACAGAGTGTATGGCCTTGTAACTTTGGCATCCTTACTTAAGATATTCCTAACTTAGGATGGTTCTGTAATGGCTAAATTCCTATCTTAAGATAAGATAGGATTTCTTCTTAAGTTAAGTTAGGAAACCTCCTTCTGTAATACCAAAACTCCTAAATGCCTTCCTAACTTAAGATAAGATAGGATTTTACACTTAGGAAGTTTCTGTAATGTGGCCCCTGGTCTTCCCAGGCATTCTCCTGTCCCAGTACTAACCAGGGGCCACATTACAGAAACTTCCTAAGTGTAAAATCCTATCTTATCTTAAGTTAGGAAGGCATTTAGGAGTTTTGGTATTACAGAAGGAGGTTTCCTAACTTAGGAAGAAATCCTATCTTATCTTAACCTTCTAAGGCCCAAGCTGTTTTTTTACATGCATTTTTTTATTTCTCTTTGCCATTCGGGCTTATTAGAACCTGATTAGAATAAAAACTAAGCATCATCTTTTGATAAGATGTACTTTTAGAGAAAAAGTATGTCCACATATGTGGATTCTTGTTCCGAATTTCCATAAAGTGCTGTCCACGCATGTGACCGCTAAGCCCTAGGAGGTTAAGATAGGAATTTAGCCATTACAGAACCATCCTAAGTTAGGAATATCTTAAGTAAGGATGCCAAAGTTACAAGGCCATACACTCTGTCCTAAAATTCAAATTTTCAACTGTCAGTAACTGAAAAAATGGCAGCAGCACTGCTAGTAGGTCTGTATGAGGATGAAGAGAAAAGAAATTTAATGGTTGAAAGGCTACTGAGACCACATAATGACATGTTGAATTTTTCGGATCGTGTTTTGATGTCTTTTTATCGCCTGCCAAGACATTTAATTTTGAATTTGGTGGAGGAGTTGCGTCCAGCCCTGGAAAGACCCACAAGGAGACATGGAGCCTTGCCTGTGGTGATGCAGGTAACAAATGCTCTGCGTTTTTTTGCCAAGGGTGACTTCCAGACTGAGGTTGCAAGCCTGTCTTCGGTGTCACAGCCATGTATTTCAAGGAATCTCATGGAAGTCACTAAGGCCATCTGCAGTCTCGCACCTACAGTGGTGCTTGAAAGTTTGTGAACCCTTTAGAATTTTTTATATTTCTGCATAAATATGACCTAAAACATCATCAGATTTTCACACAAGTCCTAAAAGTAGATAAAGAGAACCCAGTTAAACAAACGAGACAAAAATATAATACTTGGTCATTTATTTATTGAGGAAAATCATCCAGTGTTACATATCTGAGTGGCAAAAGTATGTGAACCTCTAGGATTAGCAGTTAATTTGAAGGTGAAATTAAAGTCAGGTGTTTTCAATCAATGGGATGACAATGAGGAGTGAGTGGGCACCCTGTTTTATTTAAAGAACAGGGATCTATCAAAGTCTGATCTTCACAACACATGTTTGTGGAAGTGTATTATGGCACAAACAAAGGAGATTTCTGAGGACCTCAGAAAAAAGCATTGTTGATGCTCATCAGGCTGAAAAAGGTTATAAAAGCATCTCTAAAGAGTTTGGACTCCACCAATCCACAGTCAGAGAGACTGTGTACAAATGGAGGAAATTCAAGACCATTGTTACCCTCCCCAGGAGTGGTCGACCAACAAAGATCACTCCAAGAACAAGGCGTGTAATAGTCGGTGAGGTCACAAAGGACCCCAGGGTAACTTCTAAGCAACTGAAGGCCTCTCTCACATTGGCTAATGTTAATGTTCATGAGTCCACCATCAGGAGGACACTGAACAACAATGGTGTGCATGGCAGGGTTGCAAGGAGAAAGCCACTGCTCTCCAAAAAGAGCATTGCTGCTCATCTGCAGTTTGCTAAACATCACGTGGACAAGCCAGAAGGCTATTGGAAAAATGTTTTGTGGACGGATGAGACCAAAATAGAACTTTTTGGTTTAAATGAGAAGTGTTATGTTTGGAGAAAGGAAAACACTGCATTCCAGCAGAAGAACCTTATCCCATCTGTGAAACATGGTGGTGGTAGTATCATGGTTTGGGCCTGTTTTGCTGCAGCTGAGCCAGGACGGCTTGCCATCATTGATGGAACAATGAATTCTGAATTATATCAGCGAATTCTAAAGGAAAATGTCAGGACATCTGTCCATGAACTGAATCTCAAGAGAAGGTGGGTCATGCAGCAAGACAACGACCCTAAGCACACAAGTCGTTCTACCAAAGAATGGTTAAAGAAGAATAAAGTTAATGTTTTGGAATGGCCAAGTCAAAGTCCTGACCTTAATCCAATCGAAATGTTGCAGAAGGACCTGAAGCGAGCAGTTCATGTGAGGAAACCCACCAACATCCCAGAGTTGAAGCTGTTCTGTACGGAGGAACGGGCTAAAATTCCTCCAAGCCGGTGTGCAGGACTGATCAACAGTTACCGCAAATGTTTAGTTGCAGTTATTGCTGCACAAGGGGGTCACACCAGATACTGAAAGCAAAGGTTCACATACTTTTGCCCCTCACAGATATGTAATATTGGATCATTTTCCTCAATAAATAAATGACCAAGTATAATATTTTTGTCTCATTTGTTTAACTGGGTTCTCTTTATCTACTTTTAGGACTTGTGTGAAAATCTGATGATGTTTTAGGTCATATTTATGCAGAAATACAGAAAATTCTAAAGGGTTCACAAACTTTGAAGCACCACTGTAACTACATACATACAGTTTCCACGTGGAGAAGAGCTGCAGAGGATTAAGGAGGAGTTTTTAAGGCAGAGTGGGATGCCAGGGGTAATTGGGCTTGTTGATGGGTCTTTATTCCCTATCAAAGCCCCAAGCGGTCCAACTGAGCCAGCATATGTATGCCGTAAGGGATACCACGCCATCAATGTTCAGGCCATTGGAGACCAAAACATGGTCATACGACATTTGGTGGCGAAGTGGCCTGGAACCATCCACGATTTGTTCATATTCAACACCAGGTGGGTCTGTCATAGAGATTTACATACATTTTTTTTAATTAGGGCCCGAGCCCTATAGGGCGAAGGCCCTATTGTTCTTGTAAGAGTTCACTATTATTATTCTTCCGTCTTCTTCTTCTTCTTCTTCCGTCTTCTTCTTCTTCTTTATTTTTCTCCGCTGTTGGGCCATTTTCGGGGCGCTTGCCATGGGCGAAAACGCACGAAATTTGGCACCAGTTCCGAGAATTGCCACCGCTACTCAGAACCAGAAGCCCAAACTTGGCCGGGGCTCAGGGCCTCTATAGCGCCCCCTAAGTCGTTGTGATTTTGGCCTCCCGCATTACGGTGCCTGGGTGCCATGTAGTTTGTAGTAGTGGCATGCCATTTGGTACGCATATGTAGCTCACTAAGCCGGACAAAAATGTAATGCCAATGCATTAGCCACGCCCAACAGGAAGTGAGGTAATTTCACTTTTGTGCGAAATGCATGGCCACGAAGACGGCGCAACTCCTCCTAGACCGTTCATAGGAATGTCACCAAAATTGATACACATCATCTTCAGACATGGCTGACAAAAGTTACTAAATACGTTTCACGTAGGATAAACCGTTCAGAAGTTATACGTCAATCAATTTTCGATGCAAAATTTTACATGCTTAAAAATTCATAACAAATCTTCTGATTGCTCAATACTGCTCATATTTCACACGCAAATCACTCATTGGGCTTCTGACATGTTACCCAATTTCTGTGATATTTCGCCACTGGGGGCACTATTTTTGGGCAAAAATTCCAATCTTTCCTCAAATTTGGTCAAACTTCACGGCCACCCTCTTACTACCTCCCATGTCATGTATACCACGTTTTGGAAATTTTCGTCCATGGGGGGCGCTGTTTTTGGCCGACACAATTGCTCCAAAACGGGTTTTTGGTAAATAATTCCATAATGCTTTTCCTTCACACCACTACCTTGTGATAGTACGTTGCTGTTGTAGACACTTATTTTTCCAACTCATAATCGCTCATGTACAGCATAGCGCCACCTACTGACATGGGAAAAACCAAAAAATTTATTCTTCAAAAATCTATATCTCATCTTCTATTTACTCAATTGTCATCAAACTTCATAGGCAAACTCTTCATAGCTCACCTGACATATACGCCAAATTTTGTGCACTTTCGCCACTGGGGGCGCTATTTTTGGGCAAAAAATCCAATCTTTCCTCAAATTTGGTCAAACTTCACGGCCACCCTCTTCCCACCTCCCATGTCATGTATACCACATTTTGGGAATTTTCGTCCATGGGGGGCGCTGTTTTTGGCCGACGCTATTGCTCCAAAACGGGTTTTTGGTACATCATTCCATAATGCTTTTCCTTCACACCACTACCTTGTGGTAGTACGTTGCTGTTGTAGACACTTATTTTTCCAACTCATAATCGCTCATGTACAGCATAGCGCCACCTACTGACATGGGAAAAACCATAAAATTTATTCTTCAAAAATCTATATCTCATCTTCTATTTACTCAATTGTCATCAAACTTCATACGCAAACTCTTCATAGCTCACCTGACATATACGCCAAATTTTGCGCAGTTTCGCCCCTGGGGGTGCTGGCTATGGCAAAAATGATATTGCAGCTTCTGATTTGTCAAACTTGGCAAGCAAACTCTTTGCAAGACCCTTATTGGGGCGCTTGCCATGGTCGACAACGCACGAACTTTGGCTCCTTTTTCTTAGACTGCCACCGCTACTGAGAACCAGAAGCCCAGATCCTGGCGGGCCTCAGGGCCTCTATAGCGCCCCCCGCGCACCGTTCAGTGGGAGACCCTATTGTTGCCTTGTGTCCATTTCTGTGGTTTGTCGCCATTGTGGGAGAAATGTCTCTTGCCGAAGAAGCTGTGGAAGGTATTTCGCGGGGACGCATGCCCCCGCCCCCCTTGGCCGCTGGCGCGAGGGCCCGTCGAGGCCGCTTGCGGCTTTAATTTACTTTATTATAGTACTAAAGTAATGTGTGAATCAATACCAATAACCTGTTGTTTGAGGCCACCAATTGCTGTCAGTGGCAGAAACAGACACGACCAATCGAAAAAATCACTCTGACAGAACAGTTAGGATTTCCTAACTTAAGATATGATAGAAGGCCAAAGATAAGATAGGAAACGGCCAGCAACTTAGGAATTGTTTCTGTAATAGGAAGTTAGGATTTTTCCTATCTTTGAGTTCCTTTCTTAAGTTAGGACGAGCGGTTAGGATTTTTTCTGTAATACGCCCCCAGGCCCTTAAGGTGCATTGGGTGGCACCAATCTCTGTTTCGATAGTCCTCGGCCTCTCGGCTATACAGCTAGGGGTGAGTCCTCTGGTTACCGCGAGAGTTTGACTCCCCACTCACATCTGTATTGCGGTGTGCCTTACCAGACAGCAGGAGGTACCATTTTTATGATGGTCGTATGACCCGACCGCGAGTACAACTCACAATCTCCCGATCGAGAGGCAAACATGCTAACCACTAGGCCAGCTTGCGGTTCATCCTTCTTTCACACCTTCCTTATTTAGATGCAGCCATGGCCTTAAGGTTAGAGAAGCAGCCTTGGGCCCAAAGGATCAGTGGTTTGATTCCCGGGACCGGCAGAAAAAATGTGAAGGAAGTTGAGTGAATGAACAGCACTTTCCCCTCCCTCTGTATCATGGCTAAAGAGACCTTGAGCAAGGCACCTAACCCCCAACTGCTCCGAAGGTGCTGTGGCATAGTTGCTCTCTCTAGGGGTGTTCACACGGCACATATTTGCATCGATGCTACACCAATTTTGTTGCGATATATCTTACACCGGTGTAAATTTTGTGGAGCGTTCACACGTCACAAACCTGCTTACTAGAGAGAAGCGTGTTAGCACCGGTGCAGCCCCACTTGCGTTCACACGGCAGTTTTTGCGACCGTGCTATACGATAGTAATAATGTGGAAATTAAATATGCGCATGCGTGAAAATGTACGTACTTTTCCCGGTTGTCATGGCATCACCAAGCGCCAGGAAAACAACGTGGATGAAGACACCAGTGTTGCCAGATACTGCTGACGTTTTCCAGCCCAAAATATGTTCAAATCCGCCAAAATGCACTTAAAACCACCCAATCTGGCAACGCTGGAAGACATGCGGTTCTGTTGTTGTTGATATTCGCCATTTTGGAAGCACAAAATACCAGGATGCAAATTATGCAATGCCCGTATGTAATCAACTCTCCTCACGCGTAGTGAGTCTACCCCTGTAGCGTTCAGACGGCCCATTTTATATCGGTGCTGCCCCGCAAACTAGCACTTACTCCGGAGTAAATTTCTTAAACCACCTCCCGAGCAGGGTTAGATTTGCACCGGTTTAAGCAGCTTTCAGGGGCTACACCGCTATAACTTTGTACCATGTGAACGCTCTACCGGGGCAGCCCCGGTGCTACACCGGAGTAAAAGTTGCCGTGTGAACACCCCTTCTGTGTGTGTGTGTGTGTGTATATATACACTCACTGCTCATTTGTGTGTTCACTGCTTCAGATGGGTTAAATACAGAGGAATTTCGCTGTGCTTGAGTGTACATGTGACAAAAATAAAGGCTTCTTCTTCATCATCTACATTGGGGAAATGAATACGGTCGAACTCAACAAAAAAAAAAAAAGAAACCTTTGTCACATGCACACTTCAAGCACAGTGAAATTTATCCTCGGCCTTTAACCCATCTGAAGCAGTGAACACAATGAAAGCCCCGAATCAGACCCATATCCATTGGACAAAAGTGGGTCATTTCCGTTTATAAAGCAGCTCCAGAAAGCTGGAAATGTGGAATATCAGAGTAGCGTAGACACCAAAGGTCCCGCAATACCTGAAAGCACAGAATTAACATCTTGTGGACGCATTTCACACTCATGCCTCACGTCTCAGCTGCCCTCTTCGGAAGGTTTTAGTGAATAAATTGCCACAGACGGAAAATTGACAGCACCATTTCCATCCAAATTCATAAGCAGATATAAACCTCCTGTTCCTGAACTATAATTTTTAATCTTTTCTAATTGCCTCCGTCTCCTCTCCAAAGAGAACCAGCTCTGCTTTTCATGATAAGCAGTTTAAAAGGGTGTTATTACCTGCAGCACGGCCACACAGTCATTTTCAAATACCTCTATATTCGGTGAAGAAGCCGCCGATTTATTCAGTCCAGTGCTCACAGTCCCGGTTTAGTTCTGCTGCTTCTAATTCATTTGATGACTTTTCAGCAGGAAGAGATGAATATGATTATTTCCACTGCTGGTGATACAAACGGTCGTGAATTAAATCAGCGGCGGAGAAGCAGAAGCCGAGGACTGGAAGCTCATACTAATTCGATCCAACGGCTACAAACGGCGTCGGCATTGCAAATGTGCTGAGCACTCGTTCATACAGGAGGCCCAAGTTCATACAGGAGTGCTTTGTGAATCCAATCACTTACAATAAAGTGTCCAGTCCACTGTGGCATACCCCAGGAAAATAAAGTAGAATCGTAAGTCTGAGCTATAATATTTCTTCAGACTCTTGATGGCATCACATTTCCGCATCAAACACATCATTTCACTCTGAAATGAACTGATACGCAGCTGATTATATTTCAGCGTGAAGAATATAACAGCAAATACTTAAAGCTGTCAGAACAATCATATTAAAAAACACACACAATCGCAGTGCATTTCTTGATACGATTTCTATTTCTGCAGGATGTGCAGCACTGGAACCGAAGCTGAGATGTTGCACCACATGACCTCGTACTCTTACCTGTAGTGACTCTCCAAAAGAAAAGTGGAGAAACATCGTCGCAAAGCTACGCTTCCTCTGTGTGACCAAAGAGTTTCGCTGTTGTACCACATGATCTAACGTTCTCACTCAAATTACAGTAAAGCGACAGCAGGATAAAGCGAGGAACTCCATCAGAAAGTTAAGAATATTCTCAGTGATCAAATGAGTCGAGTTGTTGCACCACATGACCTCATGCGGTCACCTGAAGTGTCGGGAATCTACAGGGGAAAAAAAAAACCCGGGGTGAAACATTGTAGGAAAGCTAAACTGAATGAATATGAAACGTCCCAAACAGTCTCTTGGAGTTAGAAGAAGAATTTATCCTCAGCAAATTTCAACTTGATTCCAAATAAACAAATGATGACTAAAGGTATGCAATGAATGCAGGGCTTTCCCCAAAGCGCAGATATGTGGCGCTCCGCCGCGCTGTGCGACATCAGTGCCGCGTTGTCACTTGCACACCAAAAAGAAGGAGAAAAAAAAAAAGCTCAAGATCATAAACTGAACAATGCAGAGGATTTTCCACACCTAAATACATCTCCTAAAATATTGGTCTAGATTATCCTGGTACTCAACCCAGAAGTGAAGAAAAAGAGTTTCGCTGCATGCACGGATTGCTATTCACGACCAGACATAAAACCATCCTCTCGGCGCTGGTCGCTAGATGGCGCTGTTGCATGATTTGACCTCGGTTCTGTTCCTGGCAAAAAACTGCAGGCTTTTGTGTATGGAATCAATTTTGTACCAAAATGTTCATACAATACTTTTGAAATATCAAACAAAAACGACAAATCAAAATACAAAAAAAAAAGTCAATTTTTTTAGACTGGCAAACAAATTGTTCGTGTAATCGTGCAAAATATCAGTCTATTACTCTTCAGAAACCTTTTATTTTTGTTCCGCGGCTTTCTCAGTTTTGCTTGACATAATTTATTTTGGTTGTGATTCCAGCTTTCTCGTTTGCGCTCCCTGACTTTTTGCTTGCAGTTTTGGCACAAACTTCCCGTGTGGGCGGGCTGTCCAGGAACGCATTCCCATTGGCTAACTTGTGTTTGACTGACAGCTACGCTCAGCCATTCCCTACTCGGATTCTGGCGGACTGTTTGACGAGTGACCGATCCATTGACGGTAAACAAGGATCGAGTGGACTTCAGTGGCGACGATGATACTGAATTAATTCAACAAAGTGTAAGTGCGGGACAAATGTGTTGTACGTGTTGCAGTAGTGCACATTATGCAGGTGTTTCGTGGCAAGTCAAATGTTAGCCTTAGCTCCACTACCCAATATAATAGCTGTCTTGCTAACGTTAAACACGCCTGCATAATGTGCACTACTGCAACACGTACAACACATTTGTCCCGCACTTACATTTTGTTGAATTAATTCAGTATCATAGTCGCCACTGAAGTCCACTCGGTCCTTGTTTACCGTCAATGGATCGGTCACTCGTCAAACAGTCCGCCAGAATCCGAGTAGGGAATGGCTGAGCGGAGCTGTCAGTCAAACACAAGTTAGCCAATGGGAATGCGTTCCTGGACAGCCCACCCACACGTGAAATTTGTGCCAAAACTGCAAGCAAAAAGTCAGGGAGCGCAAACGAGAAAGCTGGAATCGCAACCAAAATAAATTACGGCAAACAAAACTGAGAAAGCCGCGGAACAAAAATAAAAGGTTTCTGAAGAGTAACAGACTGATATTTTGCACGATTACACGAATAATTTGTTTGCCAGTCTAAAAAAATTGACTTTTTTTTTTTTTTGTATTTTGATTTGTCGTTTTTGTTTGATATTTCAAAAGTATTGTATGAACATTTTGGCACAAAATTGATTCCATATTTGTGTACAACTTTGGCCTGCAGGTCTGTAGTTGACAGCCGTATTGCTAATATTCTAATTTCAACAGCTGTACTGTTCAATATTATGCATTTTCTGTTGTGCAATAAAATGTAATTTTTCCGAATTGACCGTTTCCAGTGATTTCATTTAAAATCTAATTTTGCCCTTGAAATTTTGCACCGTGCATATTTGACAAAGTAAAAAACAGCAAATTTAATAAATGTTGAATTGTGCCTAAATCAGCCCGAGATGCCACTAGAATGCACCATTTGAAGTCCCTAACTTCAAAATTTTCTCAGCGGAGCATGCCCCTGGATTCCCCGAGCAACCTTCGGGGCCCTTATGGGCCGGGCTGCACATCAGTAGCACCGCTCTGATATATATTTTTTTTTTTCCTTGGGAAAGACCTGGAATGAATGAATGAATGAATGAATGAGAGGTGTGTTATAATAGTCAAAACTCGCAAGCAATGCATTACGCACACATTTCCACAACTAACTAATCAAGCCATTGATGTTGCTGCTTTTCTTTTAACTTGAAGACGAGACACTGCTCTCTCAGCACCAATATGATTAACGTTTTATACTAAATAATTATTTTTGCTCATGTCGTCAGCATTTGCAAGACAAATGCAACTGAAGTGCAGACAAGCCATCATTCGTGAACGTCCGCTTGAAAACTAAGCTATTATTTTCTCCTAAAGTTAACGTTCTTGACAAAACATTTTATCAAAATTCATCAAGAATTGCAAAAATCTACAATCTAATGGAACGATGAACACCATTTAATTATACTGCCAAAAGAACAAAACAATGAGTGCATTAAGAAAAGCATACTCAAGCCATTTTGTTTTCTGCTGTAAACTGAAAGAAAATGTCACTCTCTAAATGTTATCTATTCCCGTACCACTCGACTGACACGAGCTGGAGCTGTTTCCATCTAACTGACTTTCCTTTTTAAAAAAAAACTAAATTTGCTGCTATTATTCTAAACGTATCCCTTTCTCCGTTTCTCCATTGTTCATCCCACACGTGGAAGCACGTGCCTTTAAAATCATGCCTTTCATGTCTCACGTAATTCTCACCTAAATAGACTGTAATCTACAAAGCTTCAGAAAATATGACAGTGGTCCATGATTATTTTATTACATTGTCTGAAAGAATGACTTTTTCGGAGATGTAGAACATTTCGGAGTTTCTCAAGAGACCCATCAGCAGGATTGGTGTGGTTGAGATGATTTGGAATAAGCAGTCCGGATATGGCTCTCTTTCTAGATTTATTTACAGCTTATTAGTAAAACGTATACAAATCTGCTGTCGGAATCGCACTAAATTTCTTAACACAGCTTTCATTTAAAGTTAAGTGATATCATTTGGATTTGGTCTGCATAAGCAGCTACTGTATCCATCATTAGTCGGTGCCTCAAAGCGGAGCTCCTGATGAGTGTATGAGCAAAATATTTACAAGGGCACAAAATCAACCTGAACAGAAACGAGACCGTCAGTGATGGCGTCGCTCACTTGGGCCCCGTCTAGTCCAGAAGGAACGATCTAAAGTGGGCCACCTTGTGCAATAAATGCTGCAGGCTATATACACTATATACAAGCTATATATAGAAGCGATATCCACCCTAGGAATACCGACCTATTTACCAGAAAGAATCCAAAACGGCGAGGAATTGACTGAGAAGAAGCGATTTTTGTTGAACTGCTGTTAAACATTAAGGCTTAATTAGTCCATAACTTCATTAATAATTGTAATGAAGCAAATCTGGGTAGAAGTTATATGTACCCTAGGTTCCAGAAAGAATAAAAATCGGTGAAGAATTGAGGGAGAAGAGACGATTTGTGTGGAAACTGCTCGTTAGGGATTGATTAATTACTCCATATCTTCATTATTAATTGCAATTATGCAAATTTGGGTAGAAGCTACATGCAGCCCAGGCAGACCGACCTTCCTGCCAAAGAGAATAAAAATCGGTGAAGAATTGAGAGAGAAGAAGCGATTTTCATGAAACGTGGACGCCGCCGGCTGCCAGCCAACACACGATTGCATAAACTCATCACCTGTCAACTGGATGAGTGAATAATAACATAGCATACAGTATAAACCATCGAACTGTCTCATGTATTTCACCTCAATAAATCACTGCACTGTCTCGTGACAGTGAGACCAATAATGAGAAATGCATCGCAGTTATGATACACATTTATTCCTTTCTCTGACGCCGCATGCAATGCGCCAGAAACACCACGCCCATGTTTATTATGCTGCAACCCTGCTGGGTGTCTGGTGGACAGCAGTGAACCAGCGCTTTCACTTTACATCATTACTATAGAGTTACCATCCAATATCAAACTTGAGATGTCAAACAGCTGTCTGGTTACATCACTCACATCCAAGCGTGCTGGAGCTCGGAGCATGCAGCACCATTAGAACTAATTCCCATGCACCTGTTCCTGATTAGAGCTCAATCGCAGCACGTACATAGAAAGACTTTCAGTCACACACAGACTTTGTGTATTTTGTATCGCTTTTCTGGTTTGGACTCCGTTTGTGTTTTTGGACTGTGAGTACTGTATAACCTCTGATATCCTGTCTGTGCCTCACGCCATCACTGCCTGTGTCTTCGTTTTGGATCCGTTTGCGTGTGTTTTCTCAATAAAACTCTTCCTGCGCTTACATCTGTCTATTGGCCTTACATGACAGAAACCGTCAACTGTCCAACGAGTGAGTGGACTAATAAAACTGTTTTAATTAGTTTTGTTATTTGAAACTGTCATGAATATTTTTCTAAAATGTGTTTTCAAATAATCCCATGTTAATTTTTTAAAAAGCAAATTAAAAATAAGCACTGGATAAAAAAATAATTATCTTATGGAAATAAAGGTACAAATTTCATTGTCTGGTGGTCGAGCGTTTATGAAATACGTCGCCTTGCACTTACGATCAGGTTCCCTGTGGTGGTACACGGACATTGTATGGTCAAGCCATCAAAAATCAGGTTGACGCATTTCTTTCTAAGTATAGGGCTCTGCTCGAGGTGCACAAGGAGCTCTGCTGTCATCCATCCACTAAATTCTCTCAACATACCTTTCATATTGAACCATGTTGACTTCCCGGGGCACGGCCTGCCACTGACCCTATCCCTCATTGTTGTCCGTCTTACCTTTTTAATCGCTTGACTTTGTTTGTGTTAGCTTTTCTTTAAATTACAGTGAACATCCTCGTGGTTTGTCAGACTCCCCCCCCATTATTTTATTGACCAACTTGGCTAAAAACACCTGCTCTCTACCTATTCCCAGGAATTCCTGTTGTCTCATCTCATTATCTGTAGCCGCTTTATCCTTCTACAGGGTCGCAGGCAAGCTGGAGCCTATCCCAGCTGACTACGGGCGAAAGGCGGGGTACACCCTGGACAAGTCGCCAGGTCATCACAGGGCTGACACATAGACACAGACAACCATTCACACTCACATTCACACCTACGCTCAATTTAGAGTCACCAGTTAACCTAACCTGCATGTCTTTGGACTGTGGGGGAAACCGGAGCACCCGGAGGAAACCCACGCAGACACGGGGAGAACATGCAAACTCCACACAGAAAGGCCCTCGCCGGCCCCGGGGCTCGAACCCAGGACCTTCTTGCTGTGAGGCGACAGCGCTAACCACTACACCACCGTGCCGCCCGGAATTCCTGTTGTCCTTGTGGGAAAATGTCAGCACTTCATGGATATCAACACCTCACCTAAATGCCACTTTCCAGAGACAAACAAGAGAATTAAGAACAGACTTCGAAGGGAGTGGAGTCACACCCTCTTCTGTTTACCTCATCAAACGTGCAGTCTGTAAATAATAAGACTGAAGTTACTCTCCGTGTCACGCATGAACAGAACTTCCGACACTGTAACCTCATCTGCTTTACTGAGACATGACGGGACCAGGGTATCGGGTTAGCACTGTCACCTCACAGCAAGAAGGTTCCAGGTTTGAACCTCACAGCTGACGGGGGCCTTTCTGTGCGGAGTTTGCATGTTCTCCCCGTGTCTGTGTGGGTTTCCTCCGGGTGCTCCAGTTTCCTCTACAGTCCAAAGACATGCATTTTTTTAGGTTAAAATAGCCAGCCATTGGGGTTGAGCAAGACAGCACATACTGAGTGCCGGTCCAAAGCCCAGAAAGATTGGTGTTTAAATAAATAAATAAATAAATCTGTGCCAAAGCAAAGCAGTTGAAAATCAATTGGGGCTTTGCCCTGTATTCTTTCCCTGTCACTATGTGAACTATGTACAAATCAAATAGATATCATCAATGGATACCTCATCATCAGAGCTTATTGGAGATGAGGTAAAATTGCATCATAAAAAAAAAAAAATTGATTGGGGGGGTGTCAACAAATTTCAGAGTCACTAAACAAACATGTCCTTCCCGCACCATATGGCGCCAATCTCAGTTTCTGTAGCCCTCGGCCTCTCGCCTATTACATAACTAGGGTTACGGGGGGATTGGGGGCTAGTCCTCTGGTAACCATGAGAGTTTAAAAGGAAAAAATTAAAAAAAAACAAAAACCCTGACAACTTTGCCCCCATGTTTTTTCTTGTAGAAAACTTGTAGAAAGCACGATGAAATGCTCATGGTGCCATCGAGAACATTCTATCTGCCTCATGAGTTTGGTCAGCTTACCATTATCTTGGTTTATGTACCGGGCCCGAATAAAACTAAAGCGGCAGAACGGATCATGAAGCGTTTTACTCGTGCGCCGATGCGATCAAATGACCGACAGACTATGTGGGATACAGTACAGTTTTTTCGAATCCTGCAAGGATCCCTATGAGATCCTGAAACTGACTGCATCACAGAGTGCAGAAGGTTCTGTGAAGAGTCGGTTAAAGTGTTCCCAAACAACAAGCCCTGGCTGTCAGAAGAAAGAGATGAAAGAAGTTTAATCTCATTTTATTTGTTGTAGAACATTTGGAGTCACTCATAAGCTGCAGAGAGTGACGGAGGATGCCGCTCTTACTCTGGTTAGCATGGTTGCCAGCCATCTGCATGGCAGCACACAGGAAAGAGTGATCATAGCAAAGGATGCGACACACACACACACAGTCCGAGTTCCAGTTGCTCCCTACAGGGCACTTCTGGTAAATATAACTATATATAAAAAGCACCTCTCATCCCCAAAGCAATAAATCGGATTATTACATGGCATGAGGTACTTCCGGTAAAATCGTGAGCTCTGATTGGTTCCTTGGAGGGCAGGATTTTCCAGTAATGCCCGTGAGCGATTACAGACTTTCTTTCCAAGGCGGCGGCTTTTGATGTTGCAAAAAACAAACAGACAAAAATAGGTTAATTGGAAATCAAAAACGGCTGAAACACAAGAGTCACCGAGTTATTCAAGAAATGAGCAGCGAAGAGCATTTAGAAACCGCTAACCAAAATTCAGTTCTGAAACCGCTAGCCGTTTATTCTGCATGCGTGACTCAACTATGTTACAAATATGACGTGACTGAAAGCAGCGTCACGCCTCGTTACAATGACAGTTGATTTTAATCTTAGAAATTAAAAAAAGCCATATAATAAACTCCTTATTAACCTCGCTTGCTCGGTCTTTACGAGAAAACATCAGACCGAAGTCTGACAGTAGGCTCGGTCCGTACTGTCAAGACCTCGGTCTGATATTTTCCCGTAAAGACCGAGCAAGCGAGGTTAATAAGGCGTCATTAATAAACTACATTGTTAGTTTTAGAATCTTTTGTGCTAAACAGTTTACATGTCGTGTGTTTTATGACTGTAATTAAATATTTTCCTGTTGGTGTCCCCTTGAGCCCAAAAACAATTTTCACAAATTTCTCAAATGTTCATCACTGCAAATACCGTACACCCTACTGAGCACAGATGGACCTCTGATTGTCCAGGTCTGTACGCCCATGGCGTGAGGTGAGAGACTCCGTCTCGGCACCGGATCCGAACGGGAGATGCGGATCCGATACGAGCCTGCTACGAATCTGAGAATCAAGCCGGAACTCATCTCTAATAATTGCCAATTACATGCTTTGATTTTTGTTCAGCTCCAATTTGTATTTCTTAACCGGCCAGTTCCTGTTCGTGAGTGATTGGATTAGGGAGAGAGCAAGATCGGTGTGCCTCCTGCCCCTTAATTAAGCAGCATGGAAAAAGATTGATTATCTTAAGCAACAAACCAATTAGACCTTATTTGTAATCTTTCTTCGTCTGCGTTTCTCTTTCGCTCACTTTCTAAATCCCTAATCTAATTACAGACCTATACGCATCCCTGAGACGCCATTCGGTCCTGCCCTCCATCTTGGCCGTGTTGTTTCCGCAAGCTCTCGTAAAATGGCCTCTCTTGATGAAGGGGGGGGGGGGGGGGGGGAGCAGCAGGATGGGATGAAGGTGAGAAAGTGAAGTGACTAAAGGGAGGGAGGGAGGGAGGGAGGGGGGACGAGGAAGAGGGGGATGTGCTTGTTGATGAATGTACTCCAGTGGCTGGATCCCCTCTGAAGCCTGACCCCAGACACGCTGGTGGATCAATCAATTACATCTCCACTCCAGCAATCAAACAATGTTATTATCAGGCATCAGCTCGTCGACCTGGAAAGGATGACAAATCAAAGTGTGCTGCGATGCTGCCGACAGAGCTCTGTGGTACGTCGCTAACACGGAGTGGCAGCTCCCCTCCCTTCTGACACACACCACCCATCAGGCATACGCGCACAAAGACAAAGTACAAAGAAAGCAGATGCTGACCACCTATCTACCCAAACAAGATCAGCACGAGGTCCAAAAGGAGAGAGAAAACAATTCAATCTGTGACCCAACACACTCCGTACGACCCATGAGACTGAACTCATTACCCAGAAGACAGTTTGAAGAGTTGGCGCTCTCCACCGAGCACAAGAAGATGAACAGGGTACAAATGTCCTTGAATTAATTTTACTTTGCTCAAATTGTCCATATTTATTCACACTTGCATCATAACCTGATGATGCTCACTCTTATCGTTAAAGGTTCTGACTGCAAAGCTGAATTCTGGGAAAAATCTTCTATTTCTGCTGCTGTTGGAGTTTCGAGATGTTTCGCTGCTGCACACACACCGTGTATCCTGTGTGTAAATGTTTTACCGTTATCCATATTCTACTATTCTGGAGATTGCCGAAGCACGTGACCAACAATATCACGTGACCACCGTGGGGTGCGTCTGACCGACTTTTAACCAAAACAAGTCGGCGCGGGCGACCATGGAGAACTCCGCTCTCCCTCCAGCGGAAAAGAAAAGGAAAGCCTGCCTAGAGAGTGCAACTGCAAGATTAGACGACGGGTCATTTTTCTGGACGGATAACTAAATCATTCTAGCTAGCGCTTAGCTATCTTAGCCTTAGAATGCATGGGCTCGACTCTACGGTAGCGAGTATGGAGTTCTACACCTAATGTTTTGATCTTACAGAGAAAGAAACGAGAAAACACAAGCAGTAACGGAGAAAAGATATAAATATTAGTCTTCTGTTCGTTTCATGGATCTATTCACGAATGCCAACCACAAATTACACAAATCCCTGCGACTCAAAACTCTCCCAAGTCGATGCAGAGTCACGATGTTTTCCACGCATCGCCATCTTGGTGTGACGCAGTTCCATAGTTATGCTAATTAGTTAAAGCTCTTCGCGTTCACCTGTTTCCTGTTTCTGTCTGGAAAACGGTCCCAAAACAGAGGAAAGCGACTACCAAAATGATCACATCTCGTCTGCATGATGTATTTTGATATTGTTCTTGCAAGACAAAGGAAACTGCCATGAACAATTTTAAAAACAAACCCCACATACACTCGGAACCTCTATTTAGAAAGCTGCCTGTTGATTTAATACTTAGTTCACCCTGCACAAATTATTTTTGTACTCTTAATGCTTGGCCCCCTTTATCGCTCCTTGCAGCCACACGGGATGTTTTTTTTTCCCTTTACTCTACTTCAACGGCATTTTATTTGGAATGTCACTGATTGAGCAAGAGCCAGCTCTCTAAGACATAAAGAAAAGTTAGCAGAGCAGTGAAAAGAAAAAAAAGAAACATCAGTAGGAGAGGAAAGCAATAACAGCTGCTGCTACAAACTTTGCCGCACTGTGTCACGTCCTGGGGAAAGAGAACGAGCAAGCAGTACGCTTAAACTCCTCAGTGACTCATCCTGTGTTGACTCACCGATATTACCACAGCAGAAAATAAACATCACACATAAAAACATCCTATATGGTTTTGGTATTAACGCCAGGTTTTATAGAAAAATTCCTGTTTGTGCTTTACGGACAGGTTTTCAGTTAGCAGACGTTGAATTGAGATGCGTCACACTTCATACTCCGCCTATCAAGCCGGAACTTTTCCTCAACCTTTTCTGGCCTCGAATCCCATTTTAAGGACCCAAAATTCTCTCCTCACCGCCAAGAATCCTTAAAGTAGCCATAAGTAGAAACTGTCGTCTAAAACGTGTAAAAATCACAAGATGTGTGGTGCTGAGAGATTAGACGATACTGTACTCACGGGAGAAACACGCGAACCCCAAAACTACTCCAGTGCTCAACAGTTATGTGGAATGAAAATGAAGCATGGTGCAAAGACAGGAAGGAAAAGTGAGCATGAAATAATCCATTTCTGTCTGTGCGCTTTATAGGGAAGGAGGTGGCACAGTTCATTATACCCCGAGTTTTATAGAGTTTGGGGGTTTAATAGTTTGATTAGATTCTGTTGTGGATTCTAGCTCATTCAGACAAGCACCATGTGTGTGGGGAACTTTTTTTTTTTTTTAAATGGTCGATTCGTTCTCAGTGAATATCGATTATCATATAACCCGTACGGACCTGCGCGCGCGCTCTTAATAAAACCGTTGGGAAAAATCACGACTGAGCAGATACAGATTTTTGAATCCAGTCCAGAAAAACCCGTCTGCGACCCCAGAACCATTTCCCTCGCTTCCTTCTGCCGTTTTCATTTTGCTCTGAATTGTTACTTTGAAAAATGAGTGACACAACTGAGCACAGTGAAAGTGAAATTTATTGTTTTTATTTGTAAAAATTTAACACTTTTTATTAAAATTTATTTCTTAAAAAAATACGATCACTACTGTAGCTCCGGACCCAGTTTTGGGCGTCGGTTCCCCCCAGGCCTTGGTTCGCTGTGGGTGATGCCTGCACTCCCAGCTGTGGACTGCAGTGAGTTCGTTGCTCAATTTACATCGTGGTTGTCCAGCGCTCTGTGCTTTAATACTTGGCGTGATGTTCCAAGCGATGTTGCTCGGTGGCGTCGCGGCGGCTGTGCAGGCGGTTTGGGACACACCAGCGCTCTGTGTGGCGGAGCTTCTCTGCTCGCTGTGTGGATCCACGGCGTGGTGTTCGAGCGATGTTGCTGATGGCGTCACGGCGGCGGTGCTGGAGATGTGGGACTTGTTTTCGTGCGCCTTTTGGTGGGACTGTGGCTGCTACACCACGGGAATTACATCCTGACCCCTACTTGGTGGACTTTTGACTTTTTATTATATTTTTATTTATTTTTTTTCTTTCCTTGTCTATAATTGTAAAGCATCCTTGGGTTTTTTGAAAAGCGCTATATAAATTTAACTTATTATTATTATTATTATTATTATTATATCTCCACCAGTCAAGGTTTCCGTGGCGTTTGGTTTGTTGCCTTTTCCATTTTTTCTGAGGTCTCTGCGCTCGGACTTCAGGACTCCCCTGGACTTTTTAAAGCCTTCGTCGTTCAGGATGTTTATCTTACTGTTGCTGTCGTCAAGGTAGCATCGAATACTTCACGAAAAGAAAAAGTGTCAGGTCCGTAATCGAAATTTCCTTTTTTCTTCGCGTGTATACCGGTATAGAAATTCCACAGCAAGCTGTCGAGCTCCTTAGAGGGGACGACTGTTATGTCTCTTTCCTCCTTAACTTCAGCAACAAATCTTTTGAAAACGTTCACGTCAATTTTTTTTTGCGGCGTTTTCTTGTTGTTGTCCTTGTATTAACAAGTGAATTTCTTCATTCGAAAGTACTTTTTTATTTTCTTCAACAATTCCAGCTTGTTCAGTTAGTTCTGTATCTGATAAATCAGCTGGATAATAAAATTCACTTCCACTGTGCTCAGTTGAGTCAGTTTTCACGCACCGTTGTTCACCATTTTCCACTGCGCATGTTCGTTTAAAAAGGTCATAAAGGTGATAAAACGCTGATGGACGGAGTTAGGTCGGGAAAATATTTGGCTGTGCTCGGTCTGTACGGTGTGACTTCGCGCCAAATATTTTCCCATCTGGCCCGCCCACTCAGTCAATATTTTTGCTTGAAATGACCATCTGTAATAATTAACAGTATGTGGTCCAGCAGTGCAGCTACTGTAACGTGAGCTGAGCTGAGGCAAGGTCAAAGGTCATCTGTGTGGATAAGACTCATTTAAGCTTGGATTCGAGGTACTGAAGAAAAATATCATGAAGGAGCTGAACGGAAGGAAAGAGGTCATGTTTAATGTATCAGGAGCCTCTGCATTGACCGTGATTGTGTTAAAAGGGCCAGTGTCCTGTTTAAATTTTTTATAAACACTGATATAAAGATTTATGAGCTGACTGGAAGCGTATCCACCAGTGTCACTCGTCTTCCTCCTAAACGGTGTGTGTGTGTGTGTGTGTGTGTGTGTGTGTGTGTGTGAGAGCGCGCTCGCTGGGCTTGACAGATGATGAGGGCCTATGGGGGTCTCATACCATCTTTGCAGGTGAGCAATAGGAGAAGTGTGTG
Source organism: Neoarius graeffei (assembly GCF_027579695.1). Classification (NCBI taxonomy): domain Eukaryota; kingdom Metazoa; phylum Chordata; class Actinopteri; order Siluriformes; family Ariidae; genus Neoarius; species Neoarius graeffei. The sequence goes on along the minus strand of NC_083589.1, from coordinate 60,620,105 downwards.
TGTGTGGGGGTGGGGGGTGGGGGGGTGGGGGGGTGGGGGGTGGAGGGCAGGGGAGTCAGCTGTGAAGATGTGTTTCTATCTTTAGCTGGCGCTTCCCGGTCATCAGTTCCCTCGTCTAATCAGTGCTGGGGTGGGTTCTCCTCTCTGAGCTCCTCTTGCCCAGGTCCTCCTGCCTCCTCATTACTGACAGGCTGCTCCACTTCAGCTGCTCTTCGTTAGAAAGCCGCTGTGTGGACGTTCCTCCCATCATCAAGGGTGCTGTGACGTGCAGTGTGTCGTCCATCCTGGTCGAACCCTGGTGTGTTTGCTCGTCTCCTCTCCGTGGTTCCTTCAGACAGGTGAGAACACCGTGACCCACTCAGGTGAGGGGTGAAGCAACGGAGCCCAGCGTGTCTGAGAGGTGGACGGTGTTCAGGTAGAACCGAGAGCAGTACCACTGCACCGAGAACTCTGCTCAACTCGACCAAAGGGGGGAAAGAAGGAAAAAGTAAAAGAAAGAAATGAAAAATATAAGAACTAAGCTACAAAGAACAGGAAAGAAGGAAAGAATAAACAAGAAAGAAGGAAGAATGGAAAAAAGAAAAATAAGTTAAAAATAAAAGGAAAGACAGAAAAAAAGAAAAAATAGACATGCTAGAAAGAAAAAATGAAAGACAAGCTCCAAAGAAAGAAAGAAAGAAAATGAAAAAACAGACACAACAAAGAAAGAAAGATGCAAGAGAAAAATGAAAACAGACAAGCCACAAAGAAAAAGAATGCAAGAGAAAAATTAAAGACAAACTGCAAAGAAAGAAAAAGTATGTAAGAAAGAAAAATGAAACATGCAACAAAGAAATGAGGAAGGAAGGAAGGAAGGAAGGAAGGAAGGAAGGAAGGAAGGAAGGAAGGAAGGAAGGAAGGAAGGAAGGATGAAAAAGCTACAAATAAAAAGAAAAATGAAAAATAAACAAGCGACAAAGAAAAAGGAAAGAGAAAAAGAATGTAAGAAAGAAAAACAGACAAAACAGGAAGGAAGGAAAGAAAAAGAATGCAAGAGAAAAATGAAAAAGCAGCTACAAATAAAAATGAAAAATAGATACGCGACAAAGAAAAAGAAAGAAGAACGCACAAGAAAATGAAAGACAAGCTACAAAGAAAAAGAAAGAAATGAAAAATAAGAACGTACAAAGAAAAAAAAAAAGAATAGAGAGACAAGAACAAAAGGAAGGAAGGAAGGAAGGAAGGAAGGAAGGAAGGAAGGAAGGAAGGAAAAGATACCAAGTAAAAAATGCTTTCACAAACCTTTCGCAACAGAAAACGTAACTATAATGGGATAAAAAGCCCCGGACATTCTTTAACCCACAAAACATTCGAATCCCTGCGAAACTGCTGTGGTACAGGAGGAATAAAACACACACCGGGTCAGACTGTTACACAGAAACCACCCAATTCAGGTGGTTCAGTAAACCCACTTCACGTCGGGTCACCTCACACCACCTGGACGTTGATGGTTTTCCTCTGACAGCGTGCCCCGGTGTGCTTTATTCCCTGCTCATACGTGAGTAATCCTGCCATCAGGTGCACACGCAACCTCCGGGTGATCTCACACGACACTGAAGTGCAGGGAAAAGGAAAAACAAGGAAAGCTCTGTACATCTTCTGCACAGCTGGAAGCTCGGAGAAATGCACAACATTTGTGGTGCAGAAAAATGAGATTCACTTCCAAAATGCAAAAACGTGCAGCGTGACCACCCCTCCCCCACGCACCCCATCTAAAATACAATATCGCCTGCACACGCAGCGTTATTAGATTTGTGAAAGTTAGCAGGACATGGAGGCAAGTTGCTGAAGTGGCAGGTTTTCTTTATGAGCAACACTTTTGCAGTGTTCTAAGCGCTTTCGCACGCGCTCGTGCATAAAGCAGGACGGCCCAGGAGACGAGAGGAAGGAGAGAGCAAGTGAAGGATCAAGCAACGGAGAGAAAGGATAGAAATCACGAGACGAAACCAGAGATGCTGCTAATGCGCAAAACAAATAGGCTTCTCCTCGCTGTCTGAGACTCGACCTTTACTGCGAGGAAAAAACAAACACACACAGCTTTCTCTTCCTCTTCCCGAGCGATAATGCAGCATCGCGTTCACAGTTACGCTTCGGCGACTTAACGCGGCCGTGTTTCGCATCTACCCGGGAAAATCCTTGGATGCACAAAGTGAGAGAAAATTTTATGAAAAGCCAAGATGATGAGAAGGACTTTAGACACGAGCTCTGAAAGCCTTTATTTAAAAAAAAAAAAAAAAAAAAAGGGCCTTGTATATATCTGGTGTCCAGGACTGAAGCTCTACAATCCTGACACAAGGGATGAGAACCAACACTGTAAAGTGACACTGACTGCAATTAGTGCTGGTTAATGTATTTTCCATAACAAACAGGATGAAATTTCCAGTGATTCATCATGCAGTTGCTTAGCGAGCTATTTTTAGAGAAATAAATGCAGCAGGGATAACACTACATTAAAAATGCATTAATTACAGCCTCTTGGGACCGATTAAACGCAGAGGGCTGAATGGCCGCTAATTTAGATTTGATTAATCGTGGAGCTCAAAAGGCCGACTTCGAAAACCTCTCAAGCCTGTAAAAATTAATAAAAGATTTACCTTTTGGAGTGGACGCTTGAAAATAGATGCATCTCTCGTACAGTTTTAGCTCAAGTAAACCTGTACTCTTGCAATCTATCCTGATTTTACTAATTTTATCCTGGGGGGGGATACATTTTAAAAAATCAGAAACATCACACGTTCAAGATCAGATCGAATCTTCATCTGTTCATGTTGGGAAAGCCTCAGATTTCTGTTCTGGACTGAGTGGAACCTGATGTGGCCTTCTTCTGTTCTACCTCGTCCGCCTCACAGTGTGTCATGACTAAAAAAGCATGGATTTGATAAACTGGTCTCCTCACGAAATTGACACAGTTTCTGGGTTCGGGGGAACCCACCTGTCCTGCCGGAACGTCTGTGGAGGACATTGGAGATATCTACCTATTCGGAACCATGATTACCAGACTTTTGTTGATTGGATTAGGCATTGCCCTGGTATATCGAGGAAATCAGACAACGGTGACAGCTGTTCAAAGCCCCACAAAGCTGCCCGATATGATTAAAGCGGTGGGCAAAGCTGTCGGCACTCAGACTGTGGCAGAACTTGAACTACACCATGGTTGTCATCTTGGAGACGCTTTCGGCTTTGCAAGGAATAAGTATTTCGGAGACCAAATGGAATTGAATTGAACAGAAATGGACAGATATGGATGAAATGGACAGATATGGACGAGTGGTGTGGACGTGTAAAGACTGTGTCTGTTCAAAAGACCAAACAATCTATCTTATCGACATTCGGCTCCCTGAACAGCACCGGCCTCGATCAAGGCTGTTGCTGGGACAACATTTCCCCCAGAAGGTCACTGCTGGGAGACACTCTTGCATTCTTTGCATTCCTTCCCCAGTTTTCTGCGGTCTCCGTTTTTCACCCCCAGTGTGACAAGCGGGTGCGTGACCAGCGCCGTTTGCATGGCTGCAGGAGCGGACGGCTGCTTGCTTGCGCTGGGTTACCTCCACCTCCTCCCCTCCCCTCCTACCCCCTTCCCCCCCACCCCTGATTGCCCCCCTTTCCCCCCTCAAGTCCCATGTTTTAAAGTGTACTTGTGTTATTGTGTGCTTGTGCGGAGGTTTTTAAATGCTCCCACACTGTACTCCTGATAGGAGCATAGTGGGGGGGGGGTTCTTTTTTCCTCATGTTACTACTGTTTTTCTTTTTCTTTCATCCCTGTCTTCCTGTCCTGTTCCCCCTCTGTAAGGACAGGTTGATGGTCAATTTCACTGGTAACAGTGACAATAAAGGGTTCATTCATTCATTCATTCACATGCTTTTCTGCACACCACATCTGTAAAGAGTGGTTATTTGAGTTACCGTAACCTTCCTGTGAACTCAAAACTGATCTCACAGTTCTCCTCTGACCCTCTCCCATCACGGCGTTTTCTGCCTGCAGAACTGGATGTTTTCCTCACCAGTCTGCGTAAAACCTCTCGTGTGTGAAAATCTCAGGAGATTGTGATCATGGATATAAACATGACCAGAATCTTTTGACCTGTAGCTGCATGATTAAGCTGCCACATGACTGTCCGGATAATTGTATAAATGACTCGTTCAGTATCATGCTAGCTGAATGGAATATATCTGATATACCACTCACTCAGCGCCAGCCAATATTATTTAATTATTATACATAGAGGCCACTTTTTCCATGGAATAAAAACGTGTGTTCTATTCCCTTCGAGTAAGTTTACTGATCGCATGCAATATTATCATATCACTTATCCTCCATGTATTACAATACTCTACCCAATGGAGAATGAGCATGCAATATTGTTATAATATTGCGCATTGTCAAGACAACACGACGTCACACGTCGGAGCTCATATGAAGATTCAATGACAAAAAACTTCTGCTGCATGTGCGCAGAATCATTTCTTTGTTGGCCGGGAAAGAGAGAAGACCAGTGCTAGATTTAAGCATGAAATAAATAAACTGAAACTAAAGCCGCGTTAAATATCTGAAACGCTACCAAAGCTTAATTATATATTATTCATGCATATTTACAAGAGAAAAACATACCAATGGACATGAAAAAACTGGAAGAGAGACATGGAGGAGATGTAAAACTTCTGCGCTCGTGAGTGACTGACAATTTGTGAACAAACATGGCCACCAGGTTTGCTTCATTAAAAGCAGAAGATTTTGGGAGAACGTTGGCTGCCAGGTCGCGCTGTTGTGTGTAGCTGTCAATGTTGATTTTAAAAGTAACCAAGTAAATTACACAGGGAAAATAATATTCGTCTTGACTGCGCTAACACTGGCCTGTGCCAGCATTACACCAGCTAGAAGATAACTAGACTGCAGCACTAAGAGCACCGAGTCGCGGGTAAGCTAGCGTCAGCCTTCAAGAATGCTGATAATGGAGAGTGTGTATAATAATAATGATAATAATAATAATAATAGTAATGGCTGACTTTTTTCATGGTCTATCAGATATATTCCATTCAGCTACTCATCTTTGACTTGTTCAATATGATGCTCGCTGAATGGAATACATCTGACAGACCACTCAACACCAGCCAATATTATTTAAATATGTGGTGGTAAAAACAACAAAATATGTTCGATATTTTAGTTTCTTCAGCGTTTCCCTTGATGACGCTTTGCACACTATTGGTATTCTCTTAACCAGCTTCATGAGGTCGTTACCTGGAATGCTTTTCAATTAACAGCTGTGTCTCATCAAAAGTTAATTAGTGGACAAGTTTCTTGCCTCCTTAATGTGTTTGAGATCAAACAGTAAATAATAAACATATAAATAATAGAATAGCCCTGTTCCACACCACAACTGCAGTAATCCATACAGTATTATATCAAGAACCGCTCAAGCAAGTAAAGAGAAACGACATCCATTGTTACTTTAAGACACGAAAAAGTGCCTTAATTAATAAAAATAAAGAAAACACATTGAATTAGAAGGTGTCCAAACTTTTGACTGGTCCTGTATGTATATTTCTTTATTTCCCTGATTGATTAATTCAGAAGGTGTTTGATCACACACTCCTCGATACAGCTGAGAGTCTAACCTCAGTGCTGTGTCGGACTGATGCGTGAGGGTGTGTTCGCCGCCTCCTACGTCCCAATCAGCAGTAAGCTGCTCTGATTGGAGGCATGCGCAAAATTTGTTTAGCACTCACTGATGGTCCAACTGAGGCTGTTTATCTGGCAGCAGCAATCTTCATCAGTGTAACAGCTTCACACACACACACACTCCTCTTTCTTTTGCATTCTCCATCTGTCTTGCTCTTCTCTTTTTTCCCCCTCTCCTCATTTCCCTCGGTGTTGACTGAGATTACAGCGAGCCATTGATCCAGTGTGTGCTATATTTATTTTGCGGTGCTCGTGTTGAACAAATGCCTCCTCTGTTCACCTCAAGCTTGGAAAGAGAAAAGTGGCCCCATTGAGACTGAGAGTTCTTCAGGTTGGCGGTTAGAAATCTCTCTCTCTTTATTTACCTTCAAACACCGAACAAGCTGAAATGTTTGTGTTTTTGGGTTTTTTTTGGGGGGGGAAATGGGGTGGTGTGACGCAGCCGGACACGAAGCCGTGTTACTGTGTGTTGTTCCACTGATACCACAGCAATTTCCCAACATTCAAAATAAATAAATAAATAAATAAAAATTTTAGAAATGTTATGAGCACCACCTCATTTATTTTATCCATTTATAGTTACAACTAAACGTTGTGGAATGTCTATGAAAGAAAAAAAAAAAGTTATCCATATCATCAGTTATATACGGAAGCTGAGAGAGGCCCTTCATATAATCCTTTTTTTTTTATTCACCTTGTTATCCCGAGATAACGACATAATTAATTCAGGATCTCGAGAAAACACAACTAATTCGAGATCTCGAGAAAACAAAACCGTTATTTCGAGATCTCGAGAAAACAGCTGAGAAATGGTTCATTCAGGTGCGCCAAGAGACTTGTGATATGCTGACTTTGGGGCTATTTCTCATTCTGTATAGACGCAACTTTGGTCATTAGAATGTCTGGAATAATCGATCACCTAATAAGGCAATATTTTGATCAGGGGTTGACACAGGGAGAGATTGCATCAAGTCTTTTAATAAGGGATAATTTCAAAATTAGTCCGCGGCACCTCCACAGAAGACTGGCCCCCCCTCTCTCTCAAGGCATCGTAAAAAGCCATTTCTGCTCTGTTACATGTCCGCCAATTTCTAAGTCTTCGTTGTCTGACCCACAAGCGGGCGCAGCTCTGCTAGAAACCTCAGCTGTTTTCTTGAGATCATGAAATAATTGTTTTGGTTTTTTGAGATCACGGAATAATTGTCTTGTTTTCTCGAGATCACGGAATAATTCTTTTGTTTTCTCAAGGTCACGAATGAGTTGTGTTGTTTTCTCGAGATCCTGAATTAATTATGTCGTTATCTCGGGATAACAAGGTGAATAAAAAAAGATTATATGAAGGGCCTCTCGCGGCTTCCGTAGTTATACATTTTTCTTTGTTCGATTACACATTTAAAAAAAAAAATCAATTTGTTGTTAAAGTGTCAGTTTTGTGACACGCCCTTTGAATTGCGAATCTGAATTACGAGTCCCTTTGAATTAGCCGTTACTATAGAAACATTGCTGGATAATATAAAGCTGTGATTTGCACACGTTGGCGAAGATATGAAGTTTATCTTCTCGTGTTGAAAAATACATCATTTGTTCACTCGCTCGTGAAACATCCACAGAGACTCGAAGATAAACTTCATATCTTCACGCCACCGTGCAATTTCCTCTGTAATATGTTCCATGTATTATTTCATAGTTTTGATGTCTTCAGGATTGATCTAAAATGTAGAAAATAATCAAAATACAAAATGCTATGAATGAGTAGAGTGGGGGTGTACAAATTTCTGACCGGTACTGTATACGTACAGTATATTCTGCAGCACTTCCTTATAGAGTTTAGTCACATCAGCACGGTGTGTCTTGGCTTTGTGCCACCTCCTGCCTCAGACTCCTTTATGTCCGGAGACATGAAGAGAACTTTCCACACCTCCCTCCTGATCTCTACACCTCGGATCTTTGACTTGCAAGTGACGTCAAAGCAAAACAGAAACCTGGGTGTCGGCCATGTTGGTGGAGATACAAATGCGGCGCTTCGAGGAGCGCCAGCAAAATTATATGATAGAAACAATCCAGACTGGACACCCACTCAGAACACGGGCTACGTTTCGTTCAAGGTCGGACTTGATTCTTCGGCAGCCGAACCAGATAGAACGTGATATCTGGGTACTCGATGGTCAGTCGACGCGTCTTACCTTCAGAAAAGTCCGACTTTTTTAAATAATATGGGTCGAACCCACACATATCGATCTTCTCTTTGTATCGAATCTTCGCTCGAGCGTTCAAATCACAGTAATACTGAGAAAATTCAGCTTTGTTTACAGACACGCTTTTAGCGGCTGCCATCCGAGTTGCTTTGTTTATCCACCATCATGGCGGACGCTCATGACGTAGCACATTTTGATCACATGGTTGCAAGTCATCTGTGTTTATCCTTTAACCCCCAACCCAAAGTGCTCACTCAGGAGTACCCTGAACCCAGAGAATATATCCTTATAGAGCTGCAATCGCTCCGGCTCCACGCCCGTGCCACTCAATCACCGCTGATCACAGATACAGGAGAGGGGAGAGAGAGATTACGGCGAGGCACACAGTCACCCCCTTTCCAAAATGCCAACCTCAGCCAGGGCAAGAGGCTTTAAATACCACTCAAATGTCAGCAGGAGGCCCCACACAAGTCAAACTAAATTACCTCCTACAGTACCTGCTCCAGCTCCCCCTCGCTACAGCAGGTGGGGGTGTGCACGCGCTCTAGCGGGAGTTCAGTTACAAAAATACATCCACAGAGCTATGCACGGTAATCAAACAAGGCATGGCAAAACAAAAAAGATGCCGCACACACACACTCCTGAGAATCACTACTTTCTGATCAATATCCTGCAGCTTATATTTGCCTTTTTATTGTGGAGCGCAAGCAAAATATCTGCAATAAAATGACACCTAAAACCCAAACACACACACACACATATATATATACATACACACACACACTCTCTCTCACACACACAGAGACACAG
>NC_083589.1:60586381-60606381 GCF_027579695.1 Neoarius graeffei | reverse complement strand
CACGGACCCAGTTTTCTTGCGCTGTGCAATTAAAAGTTGGATATTCGCGTAACAACAGCTTCTTTTCACGTAATTATAACAGAAATCTAACATGTTTGCCATGTTGTATAGTTTATTTAAGAAATTGCATAGAGTCATGTTCGTATCATCAGCACTTTAATGCTTAATTATAACTGACGGTCTAGCGGTATAATAATCAATAAATCATACAAGTTTACAAGCAGAATGTTAACAGGACGAAATACTAATAAAATATAATTTAAATCAGACTGTGCCTTCTGATTATACACATACTGAAAAAAGGTGATAAGTTGTTAGTACATTACAGATATCATGATTTTTTTTTTTTTATCATTACAAACTAACTGGAAGCGGAGTCATCTTTAAAATTAAAAAATATATATATATTTTTAAAACTCAGTCTTTTTCAGTGTGAACTGAATGTTTGTGAGCAAACCAGTATATCATGAATCATAGAAATGACTTATTGTGATATATCATACCGTATTGTTCAACCCTAAGTGTAAATCACCCAAAGTGTCAATCTAAAACCTGTCCGGTTCCATGCAGAACCCAACAAAACAGGTTTAAGAAGTGAAGGAAGCCAGGTTTCTGGTTTTTTGTTTGTTTGTTTTTTAAATGGTAGAACCATCAAGTCCACCAATTTAATTTCTAATATCAAAGATGATATTTATTCTCAGAACAAATCTTGGGTAAGGTTAAAAAGTTAAGAACGCACTTTATGAAACAATCAGATCAGCCCACTGTGTTTGTTTGCTTGTTTTTTTAATTATTATTATTTTTTTTTTTAAAGATTTTTTTGGGCTTTTTTCACCTTTATTATTGGATTGGACAGTGCAGAGACAGGAAACGAGTGGGAGAGAGAGAGACGGGGAGGGATCGGGAAATGACCTCGGGCCGGAACCGAACCCGGGTCCCCGGATCCATGGCATGGCGCCCCATCCACGACGCCCCTATTATTATTTTTTTTTATGCAGCTCTATATAACAAAGCCATAAACACAGGGATCCCCGGCAGACGGTGCCAGCGCCCACATCATCGGAGGAAATAAACAAACGGAGCACAGCTCAAATCTAATTGCCAGCATTCTGACTCCTGGGCAGTGCAGTGATGTCCCAGCCCGGCTGACCGTGGTTTGGTCACGTCTCCGTAATGCGCCGGTAACATGAGAGGGCATTAGTGGGGACAGATCGGCTGATGGGGTAGATTGGAAAATTGAATGTGGAGGGGAGGGGAGGGGAGGAGAGGGTAAATGGGCTCCTTCAACTGACACGGTCAGATGAAAGCAAGTCTGAAAACACCACCACAACCACGGAGGGAAAAAAAATGATGAAAAAGACAATTGTGTGTTTCCTAAAGCCTACCTGAGCAAAGGCTGGAAGATGACCGTGATGTTCCGGGCTCCGGGCTTACACAGGAACTTGGTCTCTCCTCCTTCGATCAGGTTATCATCAGCTCCTCCTGAACACGAAGAGAAACTGATTAGTCATGAATGTATTGAAGAAAATTCTAGAAATTCAGAAACTAAGTCACAGAAACAAAACTCGTTTAAAAGTCGGCCTTGAGTGTAGTATGGAGTGTTTTATTCCACTTAGACTACAGTGTTTTGCCAACGATTAAAATGTTTTATTTATTAATGAATGACACGCTGCACATTTTACCAGTTTATCGGAAGGTGATTATAGAAAATCATGCGTGCTGATTGGTCAAGAAATTCAGACTATTTGTCGATAATCACCTCAAGCGACTCGGCAAAATGGCTCCAATCGCTTCGTCACCATAAGTGAGGAAGAATTACAAATTAGGAAAGAAAATCCTGTTCCTAAAAAGCACCAAAGATGCTATGAAGTTTGGTGTAAAGCTATCCAAAGGGAAGGTGGAGTTGGGATTTATTTTATCGATTTCAAAACCAAGTATTTTATGTGACTCGGTGTAGATAAGTGACACAAGTCTGTGCCGCAAAGTGATTACATTTGCATGCCGCTTTTGAAGTTTGAAATAATTTTTAATACATTTTTAAAAAAAATAATGATCTGCGTATTTATACTAAAACAATTATCCACCTCAGGCTCCGTGAATAATAACCTCGACTTCGTCTCAGATAATCTTCACTGATATTCACTTCATCTCTGATGTATAATCGTTAAATAGTTACGTCATGGAACGTCTGAGAGACGAGATGGTTCCTGTTCTCACTCCTTCCCTAAATATGATCATGTCTTTCATAATAAAAATGTTAAAACATCACCGATTATAAGAATTACTTCAAGTATCCGGTATACAAATGTGTATGTAGGTGCTGTTACTATGGAAACAGTAACATATTAGAACGAGCGCATAATATAAACTTCATGTCTGTGAACTGGATGGAATCATAAAACGTTATACAATTTTTTTTTTTTTACATTTTCTCTAACGTGTAGTCACATCACTAACACAAAGGCAGACAATCTGTCCAATTAGGATGCTTAACTGAATAAATAAAATTCCCTGTTAGCAAATTTATCCAGACGGTGAGGTTCAGAAGAGTGTCTAGCATGAGACGACGTGTCCACCCCGCATTAACAGGGTTAATCAGAAAATCATGGCTGTGTAAAGTCAGTCATCTCAGACAGAGGGTTGAGAGAAAGCAGCCGAGCTGTAGCGCTTATTACCTCCACTCATCCTCACAATCAATATCACTGCCTCGGAGGGGATCACGTGTGGCTGGCATCAATCAACCAATCAATCAATAAATAAATCGACCCCCCATGACGGGGAGCGAGACAGAGTTTGTGTTTGGACCAGTGGCTCACTGGTTATAAATAACACCGTCTCTTCTCTCAGACGGTCTCAGTGTTATTCAAAACACTGAGGGGACTGGGTTTAAGCGTGCTGCTCTGAAACACACACACACACAAATGATCATGTGACTTCTTACTGTTAGACACAGAGTGTATCCAGAGCTGGGCAGAAAAATGTTCACCAAAAGCAGTAAAAGTTGTCCAAAGTTGAGTGAGATTCAGAAATCCATGAGGTTTTGTGTAAATAATAAAGACGGTGTATCCCAGGTGGTTGCTAAGGTATTTCAGGGTGTCACAAGAGACTTGTTACACGGTTGCCATGTTATCCCAAGTGTCTGTGAGTCAGTTAGTAGCTGGTTGTTATGATATTCCAAAATGGTTGCTCAGGTGTTGCCACATGGTTGCTGTGTCATGTTATTCTAGCTGGTTAAAAGAAAGTTGCGAAATGGTTGTTAAGTTGTCTCAAGAGGTTGCCAGGGTGTTGTTATGGTATTCCAGAGTGTAGCTACTCTGTGTGGTTGCCATGTCATTCCAGGGTGTAGCTACTCTGTGTGGTTGCCATGTCATTCCAGGGTGTAGCTACTCTGTGTGGTTGCTATGGTATTCCAGGGTGTAGCTACTCTGTGTGGTTGCTATGGTATTCCAGGGTGTAGCTACTCTGTGTGGTTGCTATGGTATTCCAGGGTGTAGCTACTCTGTGTGGTTGCTATGGTATTCCAGGGTGTAGCTACTCTGTGTGGTTGCCATGTCATTCCAGGGTGTAGCTACTCTGTGTGGTTGCTATGGTATTCCAGGGTGTAGCTACTCTGTGTGGTTGCCATGTCATTCCAGGGTGTAGCTACTCTGTGTGGTTGCCATGTCATTCCAGGGTGTAGCTACTCTGTGTGGTTGCTATGGCATTTCAGGGTGTAGCTACAATATATGGTTGCTATAGTACTCCAGAGTGTAGCTACTCTGTGTGGTTGCCATATCATTCCAGGGTGTAGCTCCTCGATGTGGTTGCTATGGTACTCCAGGGTGTAGCCACTCTGTGGTTGCTACAGCATTCCAAGGTATAGCTCTTCTATGTGGTTGCTATGGCATTCCAAGGTGTAGTTCCTCTATGTGGTTGCTATGGCATTCCAAGGTGTAGCTACTCTGTGTGGTTGCTATGGTATTCCAGGGTGTAGCTCCTCTGTGTGGTTGCTATGGCATTCCAAGGTGTAGCTCCTCTATGTGGTTATGGTATTCCAGGGTGTAGCTCCTCTATGTGGTTATGGTATTCCAGGGTGTAGCTACTCCGTGTGGTTGCTATGGCATTCCAAGGTGTAGTGCCTCTATGTGGTTGCTATGGCATTCCAAGGTGTAGTTCCTCTATGTGGTTGCTATGGCATTCCAGGGTGTAGTTCCTCTATGTGGTTGCTATGGCATTCCAGGGTGTAGTTCCTCTATGTGGTTGCTATGGTACTCCAGGGTGTAGCCACACTGTGGTTGCTACAGCATTCCAAGGTGTAGCTCCTCTATGTGGTGTAGCTACTCCGTGTGGTTGCTATGGCATTCCAAGGTGTAGTGCCTCTATGTGGTTGCTATGGCATTCCAAGGTGTAGTTCCTCTATGTGGTTGCTATGGCATTCCAGGGTGTAGTTCCTCTATGTGGTTGCTATGGTACTCCAGGGTGTAGCCACACTGTGGTTGCTACAGCATTCCAAGGTGTAGCTCCTCTATGTGGTTGCTATGGTATTCCAGGGTGTAGCTATGTGAACCTGTCAAGCGGTTGCTACTCAGTTAGTAGTTGGCTGTTGTGATATTCTAGCTGGTTGCTAAGGTTGTTAGTCGGAGGTGTGGTTACTATGGCATTCCAGGGTGTAGCCAGGGACTTGCTCAGTGGTTGCTATGGGATTGCATATGGTTTTGAATGGTTATTTTTTTGTATTTCTATAAACAAACAAATAAATAGATTTTTGCGTGCGTTTCCACTGGTAGGTCGACTCAGTGGAGTGTGTGAGATTTGAATGAGCGTGATGCCGAGTTAATGAAAGACTCTCAGTCAGAAAGCCGTCAGGGTCAACACACTGGATTCAAGAAACGCATCCCTCAGAGCTGGAATCCACAAAATCACTTCAGCACTCAAATCAGATTCATATCGGAGCGTACGGTTCCTGAGCATCTCTCCCTCACACACACACACACCGAAACATCAGAAACTCCTTTTCATCCCCCGCTTCTTTTCTCATTTCAGAGAAAGACAACAGAACCTTTATCCTTACTAAAAGCTTTCACACCAAATTTCTTTTACTGCTGCAGCTTCCATGAAATTTATTTCTATAGAGACAATTCAAGCTGCTAAGTGGAAATGGAGCCCACGTCCAATTCTCCTTCCTCCTCCGCTCTTTCCTTCTTTTCCTTTCTGATGCCAATTCAATTAAGACTCAATTACATCTCCTAAACAAAAGCTGCTGCCACACACCATCAGAGGGAGGGAGGGAGGGAGGGAGAGAGGGAGGGGAAAAGAGAGAGAGAGAGAGACACACACAGACAGAGAGAGAGAGAGCGAGCAGAAGAGAGAGTCAGCCAGAGACAGATAGAGAAAAAGCGAGAGGGAGAGAGAGCCCAAGCAAAAGAGAGAGTCAGCCATAGAGAGAGAGAGAGAGAAAGAAAAAGTGAGAGGGAGAGAGAGAGAGACAGGTAGACAGTCTTAAAGACAGCAAGGGAGAGAGAGAGGGAGAGATAGGCAGAGAGAGCACGTGAGAGAAAGACAGGCAGGCAGACAGAGAGCGAGAGACACACAGGTAGACGGTCTTAAAGACAGGGCAAGGGAGAGGGAGAGAGAAAGAGAGACAGTTTTAAAGACAGGGCGGGCGAGAGAGAGAGAATGAGTGGTAAAGACAGAGAGAAACAGACTTCCACAGAAAAGAGACAACAATCATAAAGTGATCAGATTTCGAAGCGTGAAAGGAAAACAGCAGAAGAGGGACTGAGGGATGAAGAGTCTCTCTGAATTAATTTTAATGGTGATGTGGGACAACCAGGAAAAGGTCAGGCAGTAATTTACACAGAGAGAGAGAGAGAGAGAGAGAGAGAGAGAGAGAGAGAGAGAGGCCTGTGATTGGAGTAATAACGAAAGCACCTGTGTGGGTGAGATTTGCGTCTCCCAAAGTTTCAGTAGACTAACACGTTTACAAACACGTCGGTAATAAGTTCACTTCTGTCACACACCAAAACAATCGTTACTGTTTGTCTGGGGGCGTCTTTGCATTTCCGGTCGACGTGAGAAGCTTTGTTGGTTGGACATTGTGCACCTTCTGCATAGTGTGTGTGTGTGTGTGTGTGTGTGTGTGTGTGTTCGAGCCTCTCCCCTGTGGCAGTGACTGATCTCGGATTAGAGGAGGGGGCGTGTCTGCTGCGGGGGCTCGCTGAGTGTGGAAATGAAGTGTAGTGCACATAACACGGGCAAATCCAACCCTCGAACGCGCGCCTCTTCTCGGCCCGCCCGCGTACAATCAAGCCAGCCAGTGACTTAGTGAAATTGCATTAGCCACACTTCCCCGGGTTTGATTAGAAACGGCTTGATCTGTGATGTATTTGGCCCTGCTACGATGGAGAGAGAGAGAATGTGTGACACCTTCAACAATAACACCACTGTCCCTGTGGACTCGACTGCATATGCTATACACATGCTTGTCTTTTCTTTCTTTCACAGCTATACTGTATGTGTGTGTGTGTGTGTGTGTGTGTACATCTACAGATGATACTGCATTGATTCATGGGAAGCGTAAAGCGTACGCTCTTTTGAAGCATAAAGAACATCTGACACACACACACTTGGAGAACGAGCGTAAATGTGTGTACGCCACATCTATGGCTGCGTCCAAATATGCAATACACACGCTTCCACATGATTAGCAGCATCTCAGGTGTCCGAATACTCAGTAGGCATTTAAACATGATCTACTACATCCATAGTATGGAAACATACCACACTACTATATCCCATAATTCAGCGGGAGCCTCCGAATAACCGAAGAAGAATCCTGCCATTAAAAATAGAAAGATGGCGGCTGTCTGAAGCGAAGCCGACTGTTGCAGCGGTGTACAAATGTACAGTGGCATGCAAAAGTTTGGGCACCCTTACTGAAAATGTCTGTTACTGTGAATAGTTAAGTGAGCAGAAGATGAACTGATCATCAAAAGGCAGAAAGGTAAAGACGACATTTCTTTTCAGCGTTTTCTACAAGATGTGTGTATTATTTTTGTTTTGTACAATTGGAGAGTGAAAAAAGAAAAGGAACACCATGTGAAAGTTTGGGCACCCCAATACATTTGAGTTCTCATGTAACTTTTACCGAGGTTCCAGACCTTAATTAGCTTATTGAGCTGTGGCTTGTTCAAATTCTTCGTTAGGAAAGGTCAGATGATGCAGATTTCAAAGCTGTATAAATTCTCTGACTCCTCAAACTTGTCCCTAAAATCAACAGCCATGGGCTCCTCTAAGCAACTCCCTCGCATTCTGAATAATGAAATAATTGATGCTCACAAAGCAGGAGAAGGCTACAAGAACGTAGCAAAGTGTTTTCAGGTAGCTGTTTCCTCAGATTATAATGTTATTAAGAAATGGCAGTTAACAGAAACAGTGGAGATCAAGGTGAGGTTTGGAAGATGAAGAAAACTTTCTGAAAGAACTGCTCGTTGGATTGCTAGAAAGGCAAATAAAAACCCGTGTTTAACTGCAAAAGACCTTCAGAAAGATTTAGCAGACCCTGGAGTGGTGGTGCGCTGTTCTACTATGCAGCAACACCTGAACAAATATGACTTTCATGGAAGAGTCATCAGAAGAAAACCTTTCCTGCGTCCGAGCCACAAAATTCAGCGTCTGAAGTTTGCAAATGAACATCTAAATAAGCCTGGTGCATTTTGGAAACAAGTCCTGTGGACTGATGAAATCAAAATAGAACTTTTTGGCCACAATGTGCAAAGGTATGTTTGGAGAAAAAAGGGGGCCAGATTCCAGGAAAAGAACACCTCTCCGACTCTGAAGCATGGGTGTGGATCCATCATGCTTTGGGGTTGTGTTGCAGCCAGTGGCACAGGGCACATTTCATTGGTCGAGGGAAGCATGGATTCAAATAAATACCAGCAAATTCTGGAAGCAAACATCACACCGTCTGTAAAAAAGTTGAAGTTAAAAAGAGGACGGGTCCTACAATAAGATGATGATCCAAAACACACCTCAAAATCTACAATGGAATCCCTCAAGAGGCACAAGCTGAAGGTTTTGCCCGGGCCCTCACAGTCCCCTGACCTAAACATCATTGAAAATCTGTGGATAGATCTCAAAAGAGCAGTGCGTGCAAGACAGCCCAAGAAACTTGTAGAACTGGAAGCCTTTTGCAAGGACGAATGTGTGAAAATCCCCCAGGTAAGAACTGAAAGATTATTGGCTGGCTACAAAAAGTGTTTACAAGCTGTGATACTTGCCAAAGGGGGTGTTACTTGGTACTATCCATGCAGGGTGCCCAAACTTTTGCTTCGGGCCCTTTTCCTTTTTTTGTCATTTTGAAAATGTAAAAGATGAAAATAAAAAAATTGTTTTTGCTTAAAATATTAAGGGAATGAGTCGTCTTTAACTTTATGCCTTTTGGAGATCATGTCATCTTCAACTTATTATTATTATTATTATAACCTTTATTTAACCAGGTTTGTCCCATCGAGATCGAAGATCTCTTTTACAACAGAGACCTGGGCAAGAATGGCAGCAAAAAAAACCAACAGTTTCAACACATTGTCACATTAGACATAAAAATACAAATAAAACAATTGAATTTACAAAATCAGGTCAAGATCAAATTGTTTAACTGTTCACAGTAACAGCAATTTTGACCAGGGGTGCCCAAACTTTTGCATACCACTGTATCAGGAACAGTTTAAACATTTCTGCCATTGCATTATTGCAAATACATTTTTTTTTAAATTTCGTTGCATGCATTGGGACACGGCATCTGTGAACATCCAGATCAGAGGACGGGGTAAAATGGCGGTGGAGTACGTCCGAATTGCGTCCTCACTACTCGCTTGCATACTCCGAGAACGTACTACAGTTACAGATGAATAACGGGTACTTATCCATCGTTTGTATATACTGAGAATTCAGATGGAGCTAATATCTGTATTTGTTTGGCACTTTAAACATCTGTACTGGCAGTCAGATTTACGCTGCAATCAGAAATGGGAAGTCTGAACTCTGAATTCGGTTCCTCTGTCCGTTCAAGCTATAACGTGGGAAATAAACATGGACACCTCCAGACTTCCAGGCAGGAATTCAGAATAGGATTTCCAAGTTGACGGGGCGGTTTCCATAATTTTTCCGAACTGGATTTCAGAAATGGAGTCACTACTTTTAGTCGAACATGGCATTAAACCTGAAGTGGGTGTGGCTTTATTTTTTTCCTCCCCACCCCCCTCAGGAGTTCATCACTGGTATCAACTCGACATGAGCGCAGGACGACTTTTTTTTTTTTGTACTTCCATGTCTGTGAAACCAAACGTAGTCGGTTCTGTTCCTCAAAATGTAAGCTATATAACTACTGTACATAAGTGTGAAAAAAATTCTTGTTTTTAAGCACTATTAATGCACATTCACATGTACAGAGCACAAATATTTAACTAGCCTGGCAAGCCAGACTAAATGTGAATATTTAGTCTGGCCTCGATCCGTAGACATTTCCGATGGGTGTGGGAGGAACAACCCGCTGTCTTTCAAACTGTCTCTGTGCGTATAGGCCAATGCTCTGACCAATCAGCGCAACAGTGACGTAGTCAGAGCGCGCAGTGGGGGAGGCCTTGAAATAAATAATTTTTCAAAATGCGTATTAATTAATAAACAGGTTCTAGATATTAAGAAGTTTGGAGATAATGACCACAAGTTTGGAGTCTGTACCACATACTTAACATGCACTTATTTTTTTCAAGTGTTTTTCAAGGGTTTGCTTAAACTGTTTTTGAGAGTTTTTATTTAGTGGTGTTTGGTGAAATAATTTCCCTTAAATTTAAAATACAGTGGTGCTTGAAAGTTTGTGAACCCTTTAGAATGTTCTATATTTCTGCATAAATATGACCTAAAACAACATCAGATTTTCACACAAGTCCTAAAAGTAGATAAAGAGAACCCAGTTAAACAAATGAGACAAAAATATTATACTTGGTCATTTATTTATTGAGGAAAATGATCCAATATTACACATCTGTGAGTGGCAAAAGTATGTGAACCTCTAGGATTAGCAGTTTATTTGAAGGTGAAATTAGAGTCAGGTGTTTTCAATCAATGGGATGACAATCAGGTGTGAGTGGGCACCCTGTTTTATTTAAAGAACAGGGATCTATCAAAGTCTGATCTTCACAACACATGTTTTTGGAAGTGTATCATGGCATGAACAAAGGAGATTTCTGAGGACCTCAGAAAAAGTGTTGTTGATGCTCATCAGACTGGAAAAGGTTACAAAACCATCTCTAAAGAGTTTGGACTCCACCAATCCACAGTCAGAGAGATTGTGTACAAATGGAGGAAATTCAAGACCATTGTTACCCTCCCTAGGAGTGGTCAACCAACAAAGATCACTCCAAGAGCAAGGTGTGTAATAGTCAGCAAGGTCACAAAGGACCCCAGGGTAACTTCTAAGCAACTGAAGGCCTCTCTCACATTGGCTAATGTTAATGTTCATGAGTCCATCATCAGGAGAACACTGAACAACAATGGTGTGCATGGCAGGGTTGCAAGGAGAAAGCTACTACTCTCCAAAAAGAACATTGCTGCTCATCTGCAGTTTGCTAAAGATCACGTGGACAAGCCAGAAGGCTATTGGAAAAATGTTTTGTGCACGGATGAGACCAAAATAGAACTTTTTGGTTTAAATGAGAAGCGTTGTGTTTGGAGAAAGGAAAATACTGCATTCCAGCATAAGATCCTTATCCCATCTGTGAAACATGGTGGTGGTAGTACCATGGTTGGGGCCTGTTTTGTTGCATCTGGGCCAGGATGGCTTGCCATCATTGATGGAACAATGAATTCTGAATTACACCAGCGAATTCTAAAGGAAAATGTCAGGACATCTGTCCATGAACTGAATCTCAAGAGAAGGTGGGTCATGCAGCAAGACAACGACCCTCAGCACACAAGTCGTTCTACCAAAGAATGGTTAAAGAAGAATAAAATTAATGTTTTGGAATGGCCAAGTCAAAGTCCTGACCTTAATCCAAATGTTGTGGAAGAACCTGAACTGAGCACTTCATGTGACGAAACCCACCAACATCCTAGAATTAAAGCTGTTCTGTATGGAAGAATGGGCTAAAATTTCTCCAAGCCGGTGTGCAGGACTGATCAACAGTTACCGGAAACATTTAGTTGCAGTTATTGCTGCACAAGGGGGTCACACCAGATATTGAAAGCAAAGGTTCACATACTTTTGCCACTCACAGATATGTAATATTGGATCATTTTCCTCAATAAATAAATGACCAAGTATAATATTTTTGTGTTATTTGTTTAACTGGGTTCTCTTTATCTACTTTTAGGACTCGTGTGAAAATCTGATGATGTTTTAGGTCATATTTATGCAGAAATATAGAAAATTATAAAGGGTTCACAAACTTTCAAGCACCACTGTAACGGGAAAATAAGAAACAATCAAAAAGTAATGTTTCAAAGCTGTTTATTAATTCTTCGTACTCCACAAACTAGCCCCATCCTTTTGGCTACGAGCGGAGCCAGCTGGTAGATCAGACTTTTGCCATAGCCGGTCGGCAAAACAGCGAAAACGTCCTTCTTGAAAAGGAATGAGCGGAGAGCCTCTTCCTGCTCATGTTTCAATGAAAACTCCAAGTCTAATTCTTCTAAAACTGATTCCAAAGCGGAGTCAAACGCGCGCTGTTCACTAGCCGTAGCCATTTTATCTGTTGTGCTTTCTCCAGCGTCGCGCAGCTTTGTCGTCACTCCTGCAAAAGCCCGCCCAAAGAATCCAAACAAAAACCTTGCGTTGTGATTGGCGGGCACGATTTGATGCCCGGGGTGTTTTTGTTTATATGGTGCGAGGCTAGACCCATTCGCTAGGCAAAAATATTTTTGGCCACTAGGCGGGTGGGTCTAGTTTACTAGGCTAATATTTAACAGTTACTCCACGAAACAGAGTCATACACGAGCTGATAGCGCTATAAGCCGTGTACGAGATTAAGTGGAAAAAAACTTTTATTCTATCCACATTCACTGGATTTTGAGAAACGGAACATTTTTATTTTTTTCATTTTTTGCAAATTCAATAAATAAAAACTTTATACTAAACATCTGACAAAATAATTCCCACTTGGAATGTAAACAAACTGGCGAAATGACAGGAGCAATTTGTGAAAAATGCGATAATTCTTGAAAAAAAACAAAAACAAACATATGTTCTTATCATCAAATACATTTATTCCATATTTCGTTGCTTGTTTTGTATTTTTTGGGGTTTGAGTATTTTTATTTCGTCCTCGGTTGGTTCAGCAACACACTGTGCTGTTTTGTTTTTCTCTACTCACCGTATATGAACTGATATCCTAGTAGTAGAGTAGCCCATCAAAGCACGCAACTGCTCATATATCATATTTTGATCTGTATATTGTATAGTCGGATTGTTCTTGGGATCTTTTTCCCCCCTGAATTCTGTTTTATGATGTACAGTGCGTCTTTTTTTTTTCTTTTCGCATGTCTGAGTCTGATAACTTGCTGCTGTAACAAAACTTCCCAGCTTGGGTTCAATCTATATAAACTAGTTGCCTAAATTTAAACCATCCTGCCACAGTGCTTATTCATGTTCATGAGCGTGGTCTCCTTTTGTTCGGTCTGATATCAGGAGACTACGCCTTTGTTGTCACGTCCTCGTCCCGATGCACACCTCTGGTCTCAACTTGATGCTCTGTGGGCCTTTCCCAACGGCTTTTTTAGGGAAAAAAAAAAGGATAATAGTCCACCTCCTGTTCATATTTGCATTCGGTAACATCCTAATACACAGAGACAGTCCAGGGCCTCCAGACTTTTTCCAGCATCTCCAGGGTGATGAACAACAGATTTGACACTTAAAAGGAAAGAGGCAATTTAGTGCATTCAGGCAACACACTCCACAACCAGCTGCCAAGTCTTCTCAGTGCAGCATAAAGGTCAACAGGTGTGTGCACACAAAGCACTCTCTCTCCCTCTGTGTGTGTGTGTGTGTGTGTGTGTGTGTGTGTGAGAGAGAGAGAGTGAGTGAGTGTGAGTGAGCAGCCAGTGCTTTTGGGCAGAAACCCACTGCTCTAATAAGACCAGGCTAACTCAATAATTCATGGAGTCCCCGCTGTCTGGTTCCCATTCCGCTGCCATGTCTTCATGTTTGATTGGCTCCTAATGAGCTACGTCTATTATTCAAATTAATTGGAAGGGATAATATTCCAGCTAGCGCCAGCAGACAGCCCAGGCCAAAGAGGGAACAGGTTGACAATTGGTGCGGAATGATAAATAAATAAATACAAATGAATATGTAAATGCATCCAAATCGAGGCGAATGAATTATTGAGCACGGCGCTCTGGATGACAAAGCCAGCGCTTCGAATATGACAGAAATCAAAGCATACAAGAAATGGGCAACATATCATTTGTTAATCATTAATCACACGAATGACACAAACCGTTTGCCATTGCGCTCTCCGAGTATTACAGATGTAATAATATTGGTGAAATTACAGCAGGTAAAATTTCTCTCGCAGCCCTTTCCAACCCAGCAGTCAGTGCGAGCACGTGCTTCCGTGTGCATCTCGTTTTGAACTGCTGCTCATTCTCCATCACAAGACACGATAACACACTCGGATGGAAGTGCTATCCGCCCTCTTCCACATACACGAGCTCACACTGGAGAGTGCTGCAGTGATTGATCACCATGACAACTTTAGGCACAAACATTCTGACACTCGAGACTTCATGATCACTTCATCAAAATAATCTTCATGTTCAAACTAGCATGAATTTCCAGGTTACACAATTACCCCGACGAAGCTGCACAGAAGAGAGAGTTATTTATAATCGCGTTATCTGTTCATCACCCAGATGAGGATGGGTTCCCTTTTGAGTCCCTTTCTTCCTCATGTCGTCTCAGGGAGCTTTTCCTTGCCACAGTCACCTCAGGCTTGCTCATCAGGGATACATTTATACATTTACGTGCGTAAAATTCATGGCACAGCGAAGCTCCATACTTAAGAGAATATGGTAATGCAGTGACCTGATTTTTGATGGCTTTTGCAACGTCCGTACATACAAACAGTCACAGGGAACCTGATCAGAAGTGCAAAGCAACGCATCTCAAACACTCGACCACCAGACAAAAAATTTGTATCTTCATTTCCAAAAAGATAGATGGGTTTTTAATCCAGCGCTTCTTTTTAATTTGCTTTTTTTTTTTTTTTTCCAAAGTGTGGTATTATTTTCTAACAGATTTTATCATAAATATTCATGACCATTTCATACAAAACTAGTTAAAACAGTTTTATTAGTCCACTCGCTTGTTGGACAGTTGTAACCAGACGACTGTTTGACATCAAGATTGTGACTCGAACCCTCGGAGCTCATACGCTGCATCCGGTCGCAGAGGAAGTTCTCCAGTAGGTTTTTAGCTGACTTTTTTTTTATAGCAGGCAACATATCTTTGCATAGTGTGCTTTTTTTTTTACCTGAACAATTTCTTACTCTGCTCTGCACACTCACGTTAACAATTATTGCATATTTCAAAAGCAATTATGAGCATCTGCCCTTATGCCCAGGTCAGACGGCAGGCTGCAACTAGTTTTCAACTACTTGCGTCTACCTGCAATAACAAAATCGCAGGTAGACGCAAGGCTGGTCTTGTCTCGATGGACGACGATGCAGATAATGGCAGAGTGTTACCAGAGGGTCTTTAGTAGAAGCAGGCTGATGCAAGTGGATCACGTTCTGTTCGCATTTCAGCTGTGATTCACTTCCAAATCAGTGCAAATAGCAGGCTGACGCTAGTCTGGCTAACGTGACTTTAAAGCTCTGCGAGCATTTGGTCTGGCAAAGATATTAAGCCCAACTGTTTCCCAAAGGCGTGGTTGACCCGCCTCCCTTTGCTACTGGTCGAAGCCAGAAAAGGCTGTGACGAAGCTTAAACCAATCACATCACTCTTTCCTCTGACGTATGTGACGTGACGGAAACTGCTTGAGTAACAGGAAGATGATAAATACCTCCAGGGCTGCTCTTTGCTCCGTTTTCAATGAGAACTTCCCGTTGAATGCTTTCAATACAGCATCTACCGCTGTGTCAAAGGCTTCTCCGCTGCTCCATGTTCGTAATGTTTCTAGTGAATGAAGCGCTTCCGGCATAGATTCTGTAAACAATCTATGGCTTCTGGTCGCAGTTCTACTACGTCGCTGCCTTGAACACGCCTCTACCCAGGGCCGTTGGAGATGCTCAAAGTTGATTGGCTCCCGATTTTTCGGGAGCTTGGAAGAGCTGGAGATAGCTTGCCTTGCCAGACTAAGCTTGCAACAGGCCCTCGTGCTGTGTCACACTTAGGACGGGCGGGCCCAGGCTAGGTTGACGCATGTAGAGGCAGGCGGTCGTGCAACACTTGAGCGATCAATCACAGGTTGAAGCAGGTAGATGCAGACTGCATCTGCAAATAGTTTACAACTTCCAGCAGTCTTATAGCCTTATATTTTTTTAAGGTTTGCTGTACGCTGTGTCAAGCTGCGTCCTGTCGTAACAGCTTAAAAACTCTGCATCTTGCAATACGTCTGACCACACTGAAGGATTTGACGCAAAACCCCTGCGTCCACCTCCCATCAGTCGCCACCTGACCGATCGCAAGTCACAGCATGCGTCTTTCTGCCGTCTGACCTGGGCATTAGTTATAGGCAGTGTTGTAGTCGAGTCACTAAACCTCGAGTCCGAGTCCAGTCTAGAGTCCCCAGTGTTCAAGTCTGAGTCGAGTCCGACTCGAGTCCACTATTGATCCGAGTCGAGTCTGACACAAATGACACAGCTGTCACACGCGTCCACTCTCAAAAACATACTGATAGCATTGAGTCATGTGAAGATGTACGTCCTGTACCACAGCCTACAATGTCTGTGAAGATTCTCAGTCATCCAGGTGCATAGTAATCTGTGGTTGGTTGAAGAGAGCAACTGGACTTGCTTGAAGATTCTTGAAAACGTTTCGCCTCTCATCCGAAAGGCTTCCTCAGTTCTGTCTGTCTAATAGGGAGTATCAGGTATTTATCCTCTCATGGATCGTCATAGAATCAGAATTCCGATGGCTGCATTGTAGGCGGCCGACAAAAGACGTCTTAGACACCCACCTCTGTTCAGTGATGGTCGTTCCAGGTTGACAAAAATGAACGATCCTCTCTGGCTAAGATGTCTGCCAGTTTTCTGGAAGTCCTCTCATACTCCCGCACCAGTCGAAGGGATCTCATCCCAAATGAGAGGACTTCCAGAAAACTAGCAGACATCTTAGCCAGAGAGGATCGTTCATTTTTGTCAACCTGGAACGACCATCACTGAACAGAGGTGGGTGTCCAAGACGTCTTTTGTCGGCCGCCTACAATGCAGCCATCGGAATTCTGATTCTATTGGCCCTTTTCCACTACCCTTTTTCAGCTCACTTCAGCCCGACACGGCTCGCGTTTCGACTACCTCAGAGCAGCACGACTCAGCTCGCTTCAGCCCTACTCAGCCCCCAAAACTCGCACGGTTTTGGAGTGGGGCTGAAGCGAGCCCAACCGAGCCGAGTGGGGCTAGGGGCGTGAGGAGACACTCCCCTGTGCACTGATTGGTGAGGAGGAGTGTCCTCATATGCCCACACGCCCCGCGAGCACGCTGGGATCTGTAAACCCGGAAGAAGAAGAATTACGAGAATTTCTGAAGCCTTATGCGCCTCGCCTCATCTATACGCTCTTGCCAGTATCTGTTGGCGTTGTCGGTGACAACAAGCCACAGCACCAAGACCAGCAACACTAACGACTCCATGTCCTCCATGTTTATTGTTTACAGTCCGGGTCGTGAGACTACCGCTTAAAAGGTCACTGATGTCACTGTTTGCGCCACCTAACGACATCACGTGACGTCCACCCACTTTCGCTAACTCCACCCAATGTGTCCACCCACTTCCAGCCAGCATGGTTCAGCGCGGTTGTAGTCGAAATGCAACCCCAACAGCCCCGCTCAGCTCGACTCAGCCCAACTCAGCACGGCACGGCTCAGCCCAACTCAGCCGCGTTGGTAGTGGAAAAGCGGCATTTGATGATCCATGAGAGGATAAATACCTGATCCTCCCTATTAGTCAGACAGAACTGAGGAAGCCTTTCGGATGAGAAGTGAAATGTTTTCAAGAATCTTCAAGCAAGTCCAGTTGCTCTCTTCAACCAACCACACATAGCCTACAATAAATTTACAAAAAAAAAAATGGATGTCTTTGATCAGGAATATTTATGAAGAGGCTTGTGGCACTAATGTTACGCATCCATGTCTTATACAAGATTGTTATGGCATGTTACAAAAAATAAAGAAAAAAATCTGAGTCCTCATCTCCAATTTACGAGTCTGAATGCGGTTTATGCACGAGTCCGAGTCCAAGTCATCAGTGCTCAAGTCCAAGTCAAGTCGCGAGTCCTTAAAATTAGGGCACAAGTCGGACTCAAGTCCAGGACTCAAGTCCGAGTCCTGGACTCGAGTACAACAAACCTAGTTGGAGATCATCTAAAACTATCCATAATAAACGTCGTGGTGGTGTTTCTGGCTCATGGCGTCAAAGAAATAAATAAATATGTATTCGTAACTGTGATGCGTATCTCATTACTGCCATCACAATACGATCACAAGACAACGCAGTGATTTATTGACGCGAAATACACAACACGACACAATTCGATGGTTCGTTCACGGTGTTGTAATATTATTATTCTATTCAGGTTGATTTTGTGCCCATGCAAATATTTTTGCTCATGCACTCATCAGGAGCTCTGGTTATTGTTGAACGTGCTGCACAAATAAAATTGAACTGATTTGACTGGGAGAGCCAGAGAGAACACAACCCATCTTTTGCAACTCCTTCCAAGTCCAGCACTTCGTTATCATTTATTGCAAGGCAATAAACCGCAAATCACAATTAGTGCTGGGTCCTGTGAAGATTTTCAATACTGATCTGATCCCTCAATTTTGATACGTTTGCTGTAACTGTGACACGAATGAGCGGATGCACCACTCTCCTATTTAAAAAAAAAAAACGAATAAAGTTCTACCGTTTCACTCCCATGAATACGATCTCACCACGCCTTCGTTTGACTCGTTTCACAAAGCCAAATAAAAGCCTTCATTCCCAATCAGGCACTTATTCAACTAAATGCTTCGTTCTCTAATCAGCATTGGGTGCCCACTGCAGTTAAACTGCTCTCAACAGCCCTCTGATTTGGTGCGTCTCCTTTCCCTCCAATCACCACAACACAGATTAAAAGTAAACACGCCTGTGACAGCCACAATGACGGCTTCGCTGCTGATGAAAATTAGCACAGGTTGGTAAACACACGCACACAATCCCTTTCTTCGGTACTTGATTAGGTGTGTGCCCTTTGTCAAATAACAGGATAGGCAACCCAACCTCCTACTGAAAACACCACAAAAGACCGAACAAACTGCTTCTTACATTCTGTGAACAGGAAATAATGCGGCATTGTTGCCATTCATTGGTGCCATGCATAAAAATGAGCAAAAAATGTTAGCATAAAATAAATAACGTACACAATTTATACACAATTTAAATTTTCAACTTATACAATAGGGGCGGCACGGCGGTGTAGTGGTTAGCGCTGTCGCCTCACAGCAAGAAGGTCCGGGTTCGAGCCCCGTGGCCGGCGAGGGCCTTTCTGTGCGGAGTTTGCATGTTCTCCCCGTGTCCGCGTGGGTTTCCTCCGGGTGCTCCGGTTTCCCCCACAGTCCAAAGACATGCAGGTTAGGTTAACTGGTGACTCTAAATTGAGCGTAGGTGTGAATGTGAGTGTGAATGGTTGTCTGTGTCTATGTGTCAGCCCTGTGATGACCTGGCGACTTGTCCAGGGTGTACCCCGCCTTTCGCCCGTAGTCAGCTGGGATAGGATCCAGCTTGCCTGCGACCCTGTAGAACAGGATAAAGCGGCTACAGATAATGAGATGAGATCTTGTCCAATAGGACATAATATCTTTTTCTAAAAAAAAAAAAATTCTCATTAGAAATCCAATTTTCATAGATTATTGATGACGATTTTGTGCCTGGTGGTTCCTGGGCTTCAGGGTTTCTTCTAGATACGAGGATATTCCAGTCCAAATCCTGCTTGCCTCTGCTCACAGATGGAGCCATACATGCATACACACATAAATTACATACATACATAGTTTTTAAATAATAACAGTCCAATTTTTTTGATATTTGGAAAAACAGGTTTTGCCTGAGGGCTGAAAAAGTTCTTGTAAACTCCTTCATTCATCACTGAAAAATATTGCCAGGGGAAAATTTTTATAATTAACAGTTATTCCACGAAATCAAGTTGTAGATGAGCTGATAGCAGACGAGGCGCGTAGCACAGAGTCAGCGATAAGCCAAGTACGAGGAGATTGAGTGGAAAAACTTTCATTCTATCCACATTCACTGGATTCTGAGAAACAGAGCATTTTTATTTTTTGCAAATTCAATAAATAAAAACTTTTTATACAAAATGTTTGACAAAATCATTTCCGCTTAGAATGTAAGCAAACCGGCGAAATGACAGGAGCAATTTGTGAAAAATGCGATGATGATAATAATTCTTGAAAAATCAAAGATATGTTCTTACCATCAAATACTTTCATTCCATATTTTGGGTTGTTTTTTTTGTTTGGTTTTGTGGTTTTGTTTTCAAGTAGAGTTTTTATTTTGTCCTCGGTTGGTTCAGTAACACGCTCCGCCATTTTGTTTTCCTCTACTGACAGTATATGAGCTGATATCCTAGTAGTCGAGTAGCCAATCAGAGCACGTGATTGCTCATATCCAGTGAATGTGGATAGAATAATATTAAATATAACAGTGTGTAGTGGGTGGGGCTGTTTGCGAGAAGAAAAAGTTTCATTGTTACTCCGACACAAATTGCAAACTGCTCCTTTAACATGTTAATTCTTGAATCACGAAACATCATCA